>NW_026095870.1:0-64037 GCF_023614345.1 Adelges cooleyi
TAGTTTTGTTCGCTGTGGCGTATACTTATTTGCACAATGTACAAATGATAAACACAATATTATATTATATATTTTTTTCAACATTCGGTTAATACTTACCTCTCGTTCTTTGTCCACATGATTATTACGTGTGTAATTGAATAGATAATTTAAAATGTTGATGATTGTTATCAAACAAACAACAATGCGTTTATATTTCTCACATCTTGATGTTTATCGCGGATCCGAAACAAACAAAACGTACAAAACAAATAAACATTTTTTAGCCTTTACTGAATAATGTCATAAGTTCAATATCATCGCACGTTTTAAAGTTTAAATCGACTTTAAATATAACTAAATTAAATAAAAAATAATTTTGCATGTATGCTTGAATGGAAAAACTATTAGAAGATGATGGGAACAGAACCGGGGTTAAGAATAATGAAAGAGGGAGTAGGAGAATGAAAAATAGGATTAAGAACACCACGTATTGTCGGTGCTCGTGTAAGTTGCAGTACGATGAGAAATTAAGATAAGTATAATGTAAAAAGAATAATGTAAACACAGGGTGTTATATATAGTTGTACCTAGCTTCAAATGAGACATTTAAGATGCTGTATGGGTACAATAAATTATTATAATTTTTTTTTTTAACTAAATTATTTAAAATATAACTCGTATCTCATTAAAAAATGGTCTAACGAAAAAATAAAATTATTGATTTGAAATCGGGAGATAAAATCTTGTTAAATGTATACGAGGTGATTCTTTTATCTTGAACCAGTCAAATCTCACTGGGTTTAATTAATAATTGAATTTTTTTTTCATATTGTTTTTATACAATGTGATCTCAATTTTTCACATTTTTTTTTGTTTTTCCCCTCGTTCAGCTTAGTATTTTGATAGCAACTTTTGAAACTTAAACATTAACGTATATATTTTATTACCTTTTTAGATAGCAAAATAGTGTATTATAAATTTTGACTGTTCGATAACCAGTTTCGGATAACTATTTTTGAAGTTATAAGAGTTTATAAGTAAGGATGGAAGAGGAAGTGGAGTGTAGTATTATTTTTATCTGCGCGCATTTCCCAACCACACTTCCCCTTCCATCCAAATTTTTAAACTCTTATAACTTTAAAAATAGTTATCCGAAACTGGTTATGGACCAGTCAAAATTTGTAACACACTAATCTCTATTTAAACAGGTAATAAAATATAAACGTTACCATTTAAGTTTCAAAAGTTTAAAAGGTAAAAACAAAAAAAATTGTGAAAAATTGAGATCACATTGTATAAAAATAAAATGAAAAATTATAATTCAATTATTAATTAAACCCAGTGAGATATTGAATGGTTCGTGATAAAAGAATCACCCTGCACGTAATATGATTTTTTGGTATCTTGGCCACACATGAATTAAAATAAAAAATTAAAATAATTTATTGTACCAATAGAGCGTCCTAAATGTCTCATTTGAAGCTCGGTAGAACTTTACATTACACCCTGTATATAAACAGAAGAGAACACAATTATTATGTAGTAGTAATAATTATTATAATAATATTATTGCTTTTATATTTAATTACAATTTTTTTTTGCAATATGAAATCAGTATAATGTTATTTATTTTTCATTTTCAAATCATCTAAGGCATAACAAAACTTTCATTTTTTTCAGCTGCCACTAATATGCGTATAAATGTGCTGTCAACGGGGTTTAGTTTCACTTGTATAAGTATAATGTAAAAGTCTATCATTGTGATTCTATCATTTGTGAACTTGACCGTTAGACCGCGTTCTGGAATTTCATAATCTTGTAATTTTTGATTGAGGTCGGATGCACTAGTGATTCCTAAATTTTCTGCAGCTTGACAAAAATAATTTCTCGTAAACTCTTCCCGTGCCGCGAGTTCTTCGTCGCTAATGTTATTTATGTCCTTCCTCATAATGTATATTGCAGACCAGTAGATGTTTTCGTTCCCAAACCCAAACTCCCTCAAGGCTTTTGTGAGACGTGAAACAGGCGTATTCCACATTTCCATCATTGGTACGTCAACGCCAGACAGTCGGTTCCGTAAGACGAGGTATGTTTTTAAGTGACACCATGCATATAACACAAACCTTAAATGAATGCATTTCAAAATCAGGGCATTGCTCTTGTTACGGCTGATAGGGTCCAATTCCCATCGATAAATCAATTGTTCCAGACCGTATAACCCAAAATTATCTCTCAATTGATTTTTGACATTATTTGTTTTGAGATCAAGTTTTTTCCACCCCCAGTCGAAAATGTAATCGTTATTAATAGATAAACGCAGCAACATAAGATTCTTTACTGTGTAGTGTTCATAAAACTTGTAGGCGTTCAACACACCACTCGCGTACAGCAATTTCATATGCTCAAAAACGCCGTTGACGAGACCGGATATCGTTGACGCCTCTGTGGTTGTATAGCCTGGGTGCATTAAGTATTTAAGATGGACACATTGGCTTACGAACGATAGCACTATTTCTCGCATGGGTTCTTTGTGGTTTTTGAAATGTTCTTTGTATTTTTCAAAGTCCACGTCCGAAGCGGCGAGACCCGACACAAAGGTGAACATTTCGACTTGCCAAGAATAAGCGTCCCATTGTGCCATGTTCAACAGGGACAGCATTTTGGTCAGATAAACTTTGGGACTCCGAACGGACTCCTCAAAAAAATTTTGTAGTATCCAGCTGTGTGATCGTACTTCGAAGATTGCTTCCAGTTCGTTCAAAACGAACAAAACGAACAATCCGTGAATACACTGGATAGCTTGCATTTTCTGCCGGTATTTTATAACGGATGCTCTTTTGTTGGCCAAACATTCTTCGTCAGGCCAGCATTCTGTCGAAAGAAGTGTTATTTCATTTTTTTTAAACATAACATCCGTCTCGGCTAACGTCGGCATAGAATTTAACGATTGTACAAACTCCACGTTATACAGTTCTTCTAAATATTCCTATAGCAGTTATTGTGTTATTTGGACGTTCACAAATAAAACAAACAAAGTTAAATTATTAAATATATTTATTTCTGTGGAAGCCAAAGATATTTTTTAAAGTATACCTCTTCTAATCATAGATCCGTTATAATAACTGTTAATCGATTGGTAACTCAAAAACGAAACTCTAGAAATAGAAAAGCTTTTTATGAATTCAGAAATTTGAAGTTTCTGTATCATTTCGCATTTGTTTTTCTTAAGCTACCATTTTGACGATCGTTTTTTTTTAAAATTCATCATATATTTTTTTGAATGAGTCATTAAATACTGAAGAAATACCAAAAAAAAAACCACGTAGAGTGGAGGAATGTGGGACGTCAGTAGTAACGATCAGAATGTAAAATGAGTAAAACGCAATCAATAAATTAGTCTATAACTTTGATTAGCAAAATATTTGCAGATTCGTAGTCAGTATATATAGTGTTTACGATTAAAAAAAACCAGTACAGTGGGGTCGGGGCATAGTGGTGACGGGGAGGTCACAGGTTTACAGGAATTTTTAAATCTGAAAGTGATAAAATCACTTTCGAAAAAACGCTTCTATGCAAATCGGTAGTTAGTATTTTCAAGCCAGTACACTCCAAACCAAGCACAGAATAATCTAGCAAAGTTAGAAAGTTTAAAATGAAGGTTCTGTATTTACAAATGAGCATCAAAGCGTTTATTTGAAAGCGATTTAATTCAATTTTATCACTTTTATTTATAATAACTCTTGTAAACCTGTGACCTTCCCGTCACCACTATGCTCCGACCCAACTATGCTCCGCCCCCACTATACCCCGACCCCACTGTACTGGTTTTTTAAAGATTTTAGATGTTTTTGTTAAAATATACGAAATTTGCGAAAACACAGTTTCCCGGCAATTAAAAAAAAACTGTAGTGCCGATTTTTTTTCCCGTTTAATATGTTATGGATACATATGAGTTCCAACTACTGTCAAATTTTCAACCCAAACGTTTTAAAATTATGGCTAAAAACCCCGAAAAACAAAAAAAATTGTCCCCCCCCCCCAAAGAGTGGTGGGAAATGGATATAAATTAAATTTGACACAATCGACGTGTGCGGGCATACCAAATAATTATTTTTTATACATTTCATTTCGATCCGACTCTTTTTCTCGAAATTATAGCCAGTAAAAGTTCTAACTTAAAAACTCGTACGGTTTTTTTTTTGGTTTTTTTTTAAATTACGTCTGTGAAGACTTAAACTTTTTCAACTTTTACCCCCCCCCACCCAAAGTACAAGCTAGATAAAATTTGTGATTTATAGAGTTGCTATTCGAACGAATTGGTCTAGTATTAAAAAAGTTACAGTGCGTACAGCTAAAAAAAAAGCCCACATCAGAGTAAACCAATACATTCACGCTTTGCATCGAAGCTAAAATGTTGACTACCGCTTGTAGTTGTAGTAGTACAACAGCCTCATTCTAGAGCTACCTTCAGTTCAATTTAAACAAGTACTTAATCTACATCTAAAAAAGAAATAAAAGAAAAGTTTCCATCCCATCTAGCGGAAAGGAATTTTGGTATTTTTTTTGGTTTGTCAACGTTTATCCATACAACTGCGCCTAAATGCAGACAAAAAATAAAATAAAACAGTTAATATAAAAACAATACCTTCTCGCTTTGCATTGAAGCTAAAAACATTCGATTAAGGTGTCTTGGGTAAAGTATACCCAAAATGTTATTAATATCTAATGTGGCAATTGTGTTAAATGGTTTGATTCGTTCATAAATAATTAATTTTTTATCAAAACAACTTATGTGTGACTTAAAATTGTTAAGTGGCTACACTATTGTTCAGATAGTTAACTGATTGTTTACTCTACCTGTTGATTTTCACTGGAGCTTGAACTCTAGAAATAGAAACGCATTTTATTTGTTCAGTAATTTTAAATTTACTTATTATTTCATTGTAAAAAATGTGGAAATAATATAGAGTTCTTTAATACAACGCTCAAAATGATACAAATTCCTGTATCCCCTTGGCTTTGGTCACCTAAAATCAATACATCAATTATAATAAATACCCAACTTACAGAATACAACAGGCATAACGCTCCTAAACAATGTATCCAAGCTCAATTTAACGAAATTCTATCGCGACAGTAAGAAAATCACAAGAGCTTCTACACTAACTCTTCGAAAACACAAGTAGGTGTAGTTTTTGCTGCAATTAAAAACCATCTAAACCACACATTCCGCAGAAACATACTAGTTACATAAAGCAATAAAAATATCTTCGAGAAAATATCAGCTCAATCAGTGACTCTCTTAGCTCTTACGTCACTAGTGAGTGAGTAGTGCAACATATTCAAAAACTTTTATCTGGAACTAGCAAATTAATTTCTTTTATATGTGAGTCCAATATAAAATATCACGTATCTACGCTCCTTAACTGTATTAAAAGCGATCATTCATTTTTGCAGTCTTGATTTCAGTATGAAAAGTACTACCAATTTAAAAAAGAAAGGTATCCAATAAAGTAGATTTACACCCAAAATGTTGTTACATTTAAAAATGTATGAAGAAATATTTAAAGTATAATATCATTACTACAGTTTTCAATCCAATGAATGCAAAACATTTTGTTTATTTTTGAAAAACATATTATACATATTGTACTTGCTAACATTTAAAAGACATTAATTGATTATATTTACCTCTCCTGGAAGGTTTTGGTAGGTTGTATTCGCTTTTAATAAAACGTTGAAACACGCCAAAAAAAATATAATTTTCCAAATCATTTTTTCGTTTATCAACTAACAAGCAACTAGAGAAGCGAGTAAAAATGTTATAAAATATTATATTATTACCTTAAAATATGTTTTGCTCATTTTGAAGTGCGTAAAAGAATCATTTATGGTTTGTTGTTTATGTTTCAATACACATGTTTTGCAAAATGTTTAATAAAAAAAAAAGGCCTAGTTATTAAAGTTAATACAACATATTGAAATGTTTTAGTTTTTAGTATTTACACAAGCTTGCATGTTTATTTTAATGTGGCCTACCATTTTAAATAATATCTATTCTAACGATGAATTTCAGATGTAGCTAGAAAAAAAAAACCTTGAACATTGTATACTAAAAACAAATAACAATAGTTTTAGTGGGTTCCACATGTTATAGTATACTATTATAGCTTCGATGCAATTGTTTGTGCAATGATTTGTTTGTATTGTTATTTTTTTTTTTTTTCTTGGATCTTTGATATCTCCTTGACTGTAATAAAATGATTTTGTTTACAGAAGTATACGAACATGATCCATGTATTGATTAACCGAGTATTATGTATCGAAGGTTAATAGTAGCGGTACTAAACATCACCAATAGTTATATTAACCCGGGTCCATTTCAACTCATGTTGTGTAAGTTAGCTATGCAACTTATTAGTAATTCTGTGGCAGCAGTGATGGAAACTTGCATCATGACAAAAGAATTAACATCTAAAACGGCTTCAAACCCTTTAAAATTAGTTACAGGCCTAAATAATCTATTGGACGTATTAGATAGTAGTTCACTTTATAATTCTAATCCGTACAAATGTGCCATTTTTAATAATAAGCCAGAACAGTTACAGTTTTTTAGAAATTAATTAATTGGAACTATAAACTTTAATGAGCAGTGTTGGCCTCTTATTGATTTTATTATTAAACATTCATATTTTGTGTAGACAATTCAGAGAATTTTAATTTTAATTTTAATTCCAAAAACATTAAAAAAATAAGATCTGAAAACTCAAAAAAAAATTAAATATTTTGTGGATTGTATAATTTTTATCATTGATGAATGGTATATATAAAGTCATGTATTATCCATTATAATTTATAAGCTTTTTAAAATTAGTTTTAAGTTTTTTAAATTAATTAGTTTAATTTTAGTTTGATTTAAATAACTGATAAGTGATGTAAACAACGTGACAATATACGTACAAAGAACTGTGACATGCACACAATTTTAAACCTAAAATTGTGGAACAATATAACTTTTTTAAAAGTAATCAAATAAGTTTCAAATTTAGAAGAAAAACTCTGACGATTCTGTACTGACAATAAACATTAACACACCCTAGAAGTGGTGTAATTTTATACTGACAATTAGTCCTAAGGTGTGATGCAATAACAAACAAGATTTTCTTAAAAATCTAAAGGCAATGTTTTTTTTAATGAGAAAAACCAAAAATTTACACATTGATCGTAGCCAATTTCTAGGTTACAATGTAAATAAACAGTCAACAGCTATTTGGAAATATTTTTATTGTTAAAAAAAAAAGGTTAATCTAATTATTATATTTTACTCGAGAACCATAAAAATATAATTGTTTCTTAAACACACAAATGGTAGTTAATTTTTATGATTTATTATTTAAACCATGATGTAATTAATTAATAAAAATAATTTCGTATCAGTAATTTTGATAAAATTTAATTACATATTTTTACATAGTCTAACTTGGCAGGACCAATTGTTGAATAAAAACATGAATATGATAGAAAAATAAGCAGCTATTTTTAAACAGATACTGTAGTAAGTATAGTAGTAGTAGTAGTAATATAGTAAGTAGTTCTGGCCGCTTTTTTGGGGTACTTAAATATATTTTACTTCGTCCTAGTTTCTACTTTCTAGAGGTTTATAGATTGCCGGTTAAACATCTTAACAATTGGTTTAGTCTTTCCATACTAAAAATACATAAATTAACTTAACAAACTTGAATCTTTTTTAATAAAATTACAAATACGTTTTCATAACAACAAAATAATAACTTAATGAAAAATTATTGTTAAAATTGATTTCAGTAATAAAATCATTCACAGTAAACGTGTAAAGTACATTGACCGTACTATAATATACATAAATTCAAAGTTTCAGTGAACAAATTATTTATTATTTTCTGTAAACACAAATACTGCAATTTGGAATTTGGCTACATACTGTACTGAAATTATTGATCTTTTAAATAACTATATATTTTCTTATTAATAATACAATAATATGGGTCATCATGGGTACAAATTGGTGTTGGCGATACCTAGTGAAGTTTTATAGTCTTTAGCTTTAAAAACAAAAATTAAAAAATTAAGAATGTGAAGTGACATGTTGAATTTAAAATTAAAATTTTAATAATTGGGGCTTACATTTTAATTGAAAACAATTCGGATTTTATCCCGGCCCCGAAATTTTTGTTATAAAGAGACATTCCTTATTACTTATTAGTGTCCTATTAAAATTTCAAATTAATCACGACATTTTTTATTAAGTAAAAATTACTGTTGGGTGATATTAGATAAATAATGACATAATATGTGGGTATCGTTAATTTATAGTATATTGGAGGAAAATGTGGATTTATAAATTTGAATTGAGTGAGGGAAATTATGTTATAAATTGAAATATTTTAGAAATTCCATTGCGGCCGTCGGTAATTACACTGAAAATTACTTATGTCCATCATAGTGTTACCGCAGAATAGATTAAATCAGAATGGTCACTTCAGTTTTAGTCGATAACGAACTAAAGGGCTCTACGCTAAACGGAACGAAAAATCGGGCCTATGTAATTTGCTTGTAAAAAGTTTATTGCAATTGTAAATCTAACCTTTTTAAAAAAATTATTATAATTCAATATGACACCGCCACCCCTCTCAATACCATGACATTTTTTGAAGAAACCAAAAATCGATAAAATTGGCCTTGAAAGGGTCAAAAACCAGAAAAAATACGAACTAAAATAAAAAGAAATAGACAAGTATGGCCGGGGGGGGGGATTAATTTATATCCAAATATGGCAGTAGCAGTCGTGACGGTGTCTCGTGTCAATACACAAAAAAACGTAGGTAAATCGTTTTGCAAGGTTCAGCGAAAGACCTAAAGGCCGTTGTTGTCGAGGCGGAATCGACCGACGTGACGGACCTATAATTCCATGAGATGAGCAAACAACGGACGAGGAAGCTGCCCGCCTAAATGGCGAGAACACTGACGGGCATGTTGCCAATAAAATATGTCCGGATACCGAAAATTTAAGACAGACATTTTATTAGGAATCACTTGCTGAAAATAATGACACGTCGGCAACAAGGTTTGGATAATTTAAAGATTTTTAAGTTTAAAGTTCAGGATGGGAGGTGGAGTGCAGTAGAGTAATGCAAGCAAATAAAAATAGCTCTACGTGCGAATTGGTCATAGAAGAAAAAAAAAATGTTGATACCGTTAAAAAGAGGGAAATTTTGCTTAGGTTTTCTCGACGGTATTTTTAGAAAACTTAATATTTTAACCTTAATTACAAGCGCTAAAAAAAATTAAACAAACGTCAGAATTAAAATATACATTTTGAGTGTTGGATTAATAATACCGAAACAAGCCGACGCAACGAGAGAACCTAAATAATGTTCTCGATATTTTAAATATGTAAAACAAAATTGCTCTGCGATTATCGAAAACAAATCACAATAGTAATTTTGACAGCTGTTGCCATCAACCGTCGAATCCGAATCGCGCTTGAAAGCTTGCGTCTCAGTACACATGTTATGTAAATAAAACGCCGACCGCGAAAACGCCACCTCCAGTCCCTGTGCGAAATTTCTTTATCGCCGATACACGACGAGCATCGTTTTATTAGATACGCGACACGTAGGCACGACATTGTCACTTGTAATTTTTTACGGTTATACACGGATACATAAAAAGAAAAAAAAACGGCACAATCGTTTATTAATCCGCATCTAAAATGAAGTTTTTATTCGATATCTTGTACTTGGTATATTTCTCGTGTGTGTTGGGTTGTGTTGGATTAAGTTGTGATGCAAATCCGGTGGCCGGGATGCACGAACTGTTGTCGTGTTCCGGATGGCTCCAGATGGCTAGTTATGATAACCCTACCTACATTATAGACCGACGACAGACGGACAAAACTGAACTCGAAATGACCGTGAACGAATTTCTGGCGGCAACGGTGACTAACGATAACGTGGTCGACAAAATCCAGCTAGCCCATCAGTTCTTGAGTTGTTCGTACGCCAGAGTGCTGATGGACGTGAGTGTCTACGAGAGAGGCATTGCACCTCATTGCAAGAACCTGGACACGGCTACAAAATCGTTCAACTGTCTAGAAGTAATCCGGCATAAACACCCGTTGGTTATGCGCATGACCGGCGCCCTTTCGTCCCTTAAAGCTTTGGCGCCCCCCAAGACGAAATTTGAAGAAGCCGTGTATGCAATTTTGGTAAGTTTGCCGAATTATTACCCGCAAAAGACCGTTGACAGACCACCCGAAGACGACGATCAGGCTACCCGACAAACCATCATCGCCGAATGCGACGCCGTCGAACAGCAGGCAAACGACACGTTAAGTCAGTTGTTTGCGTTCTACAATGAATTGTGCAGGCCCATTCCGTATAATTTAAAAAATTATGGCTATTCAAGCGCAACAAAAACTATTAAGTGGTGCGTCAAAAAATACGGCGACGACAGTAGTCTCATTGTGGATGAGATAGAAGTAGAATTAGCACAAATCTCTAACGAGTTTAGGGAAACGCACGACGCCACTTCCGGCTTTGAATACGTTCCCGAATCGCAAACTACACGTATCCTGACTAACGATCCGAACACTACGGTACGAGTGGATAAAATGAACCAGCTCCTAGAAATGCGCAACTTTTGGTACAAGTTCGATTCCGTGGAAATCAAGGAGCGCGACTGTCCCTATCGAACGAAAATGTCATATTTACTTCCAAATGACACCTCCTCTTACACTACTATCGTCACCAACGAAAACGTGTACGCAAAACTGAAGCGGGCGTATAATTTTTTAAACTGTAAGTACGCTTCTATTCTGAGTGAATGTTGTGATTTCGTTGAGAGCATGTGGACCAGTTGTCGGGAATCGAAGGATCCGGTCTGTTTAGACAAATTTATGAAAATATTAGAGGATACCGTTCCGGGGGTGTTGCGCATGAGCGACGCGTTATGCTATTTTCATAAATTGTCTTCGAACACCGTGTACAACACAGGCGTTTTTGACTTGCTGGCAAATTTCAAACGCTTTTACGACGACAGAAACGCGCGGGACGACCGAGATGTGATGAGTTGGTCTCCGGCAATCGAAAATGATATTTCGAAAATCGACAAAGGCTCGCACGACTTTTTTCAACAATTTTGCTTCCCGATGTATGAGTTTTATGACAAATGGGTTTCCGTCGGCTTAAAAGACTACACGATCGACGCCAAAGGAGAATATTTCAAAAGAAGAATACTCGATTTAACATTTTCTCACGCTGTATTAACGTATAAAGAAATAGGTAATGTATTTCAGAGCTTATAAATGTAAACACATACGACCGAAATTGTAATTATAATTATTTTTGTACTTACATTTTTGAAATATATTGTTATTTAAATAAAAGCAGAAGATAATTTTTTCATTTCGTTTAAAAAAAATAGCTAAGCATAAGCAAATGTAAAATAGTGTATGTAATATTTTGATTGGTCGTTAACCAGTTTTGAATAACTATTTTCAAAGTTTTTAAAGTTTAAAATTTAGGACGGCAGGAAGGGTAGTGAGGAGATGTTTTTATTTGTGCGTATTACTCAACCGTACTTTGAACTCAGTGAACATTTTTTATGAAATTTAATGACAATTCTGTTTAAGAAGTTCCAACAAAGTAGTGATGGTAAAATTGAACTTAGTTGAAAAATTTATAAATTATTAGGTGACTATCATGGCTACTACTGCAGTTACATCGTCTAAAATTTAAATTCACGCAGTGATCAGAATCTATGTTTAAATTTTTTTGTCATTTTTGTCTCGTTTTAAAAATGAAGGAAATACATTTGTGAGTAAAATTGTGACTGGTGATAAGACGTGCGTTCATCATTTTCAACCAGAGTCAAAGAGTAATTCGCTTCAGTAGAGTGACATAACTTGATAATATCATAATAATAAAACGGTCAATTTTTCAACAACGTTGGCATTTGTTTTTTTTTGACATTTTAATATCTTTTCTTTGGCACACAACCGGAAAATTTTTTATTTGTTTTTTGCAATTATTTTTGTCGTCCAAATGTTATTATTTTAATTATACACTACCTATTTATATCTTAGCCAGATACCAGAATTTTAGGTGACGGCTATTTAGCAATAGAGTTTTGAAAAATTAATATGCCACATTTAGTTTATGTGATAGTTTACAATTTCAAATAAAATATTTTACTGTTAGGGTAATCGCATTTGTCACCAGATATAAAATTTCATCGTATAATCGACACAACAGTGCGATAATATTATGTCCTGAGTTAATACCGTTAAACATTAAATTGACATACATATTTACTATAAATTATCAAATTATGTTATGGATACACAAGAGTTCTAACTCCAGACAAATGTTTGACCAAAAAGTCCTAAACTTTAGGCTAAATAACACGAAAAACATTGCAGGCCCCGTGGGGGGTGGGGGGGGTGGGAAATGGGTATGTTTTTAAATTTGAGACTAATGACGTATGGGGGAATATCAAGTAAATATTCCTTATGGATTTCAACTGCATCTGACCGTTTTTTTCTTGAAATTAGAGCCAGTAAACTTTAATTTAAATAGAAACTTTAATTTCGATCCGACTCAATACCAAATAGATAAATTTAGTGATTTTTAGAGTTGCTGCTCAAAAGAATTGGTCCAGTATTAAAAAAGTTACAATGTATACAGACACTAAAAAAATCTAACATCATTTCAAAAACCAATAGCGTCGCTACTCCGTATTGAAGTTATGAAATAGATTTATCAAAAATGTCCATTGCTTGGTATTCTTTCCAATTTATAAAATATTTATTATTGCGGTGACACCATATAAGTTCATGGTAAATTTTCAACAAATTAGGTGACTTAATTTAGGCCAGTTCGGTTAGTTCAAAAGTAAACCAAGGTTTTGAAAATATGATGCTTTTATTAGAAGTGTTGTTTACTTTAGAAAAACACTTGGGTGCTTTGATGTGCGTTTTTATTTCCACTGTTTATATAAATGAAAATACAGTAACTGCTTCTGTAAAAAAAAATCGTACAGGTTTAAAAGACTGTAAATATTATTTAGATATTTTTTTAGCATAATTCATCATACCCACGTATGAGGTTTTGTGGGTAAGTAGTTGATACAAAAACAAACAACATTTGCAAAACGTAACTTGAATCAAAGTTTTTTTGTTTTTTGCTATTATTTAAATAAACTTAACGAAAAGGTTTTGTTATTCGCCGATGCGTCTCGTTAAAAAAAAAATAACATGTATTTGAAGAAAAAACAATTTTCATACCCATTTGCTATACAAATAATATTGAATGAGAAAAAAAAACGTTATAAACATTGCCCTGTACTAGATGGTATAGTAACTAAAAGCAGTAAATGTTTTCAAAAATTTTACCCAAAAACGAATAGCCGTAATTACCATTGTATGACCAAAGTGTGAGTCTTATGTCTACTGTTTTTTTTATATATTTTGATAAGTATTATTTTTGCACCATACGATTGACAATATTCTTTATTAACAACACGATGACTAATATGTTTGGCAATGACTTATCTCCTATTCTTTACTTAATCTACACAGCAAATATACCTGCATCTTCCTTCACTATTCTAAATACTTTTGCCGACGATAGAAATATACTAGCATACTATCCAAATCTGGGGCTGTGCCGCTCCATCTAACATCCAAAAAATCCAGTCGTTTCAATCCATTTGCCTACGCACACTCACAAATTCTCCTTGGTATGTTTCTAATAAGTCTCTTCATTCTGATCTCCAAATCAGTTATGTAAACAATATCGCCAAAACTGCCTACCAAAAACTTCATAATAAATTCATCTCTCACCCTAACCCTAATATACACTACCTCTATTCTAATCATATCCCTGATAATCCGCCAAGAAGATTAAAAAGGAAATGGTGTAGAAACCTCCTACAAATTAAAAAAAAAAAACAAAAAAGAATTATTAGACAAACTAACTCAAAATTCAAAGTAGGTAGCTCCATTGGGTGCCCCCCTACTGCATGTTGTTCAGGCTATATTATTAATTATTTTTTACTGTTTACCCATTTACTTTTGTGCATATATTTTGTATAGATGTAAATATTCAATATAATAAAGACATTTTGTAAGAAAAAAATGTTTAATTATGACACAAGAAAATACAAAGTGAGGTGCTGTGTGTACAACTAGCATCAAAGCTTTCCTCTGAAAGTAATTTTATTCGAGTAAGCATGTACAGTGGGGTCGAGGCATAATAAGGTACAAAGCATAGTGGGGATACAGAGGTCACAGATTTACAGGATATTATAAATAGAAGTTGTATAATTTTATTATAACCAATAAAAGCCGATTTAAAAAATGCACAATCAGTTGGTTATATTGTATTGTTGATGAATTTATTTGTGTCGGTAGTTAAAAATTGATAGTGTAATTATCTAACTAACAGGAACATAAAACGTTTTACTCTGTACGTCAACCAGAATAAAAATATTTTAATATTTTAAATTAAAGAGCATTATGATTTCATATTATTTTTCAACACATTATTGTGTGCTAAATTCTAGATTTGTAAAATTGTCGTTGTGGTTGTGTATTGGTTCAAAGAAGTATTTTTCTGTGGGCTAATACTCATTTGTTGTTCACATCGATACGACAAATAAAAAAAAAAAAGACACTAAAAGCAGTGTAAAATAATTGTGTTTTTACACGCAATACATCAATGTTATTTATATGCTAGCGCATTTAAGAGTTCGAAAAATCTGGGCACAGCGACCATTATTAAGTATTCTTAATTTCTTTTTAAAAGTAACCCATTATTATTTGGAACCTAAATTTGGCCCCGTTTAAAATGTCTGTACACGTTTGAAAAAAATAGTTCTACTCGTTAAAATTGTTCTAAATACAAAAAAAAATATGAAATATTATATGTATGGTTTTTTAATATTTATTAGGTATATTATAAATATTATTTCGAAAAATAAACTGAAGGAAAAGCTATAAGACCATCGAACACAAACGATTGTTTTTTTCATTTTAGACACTTAATATGAATAAGACGATGTTAATGTTGTGGTTTTAGATATATTTCTTATTTAGAGCACTGGTGTATGACTAACAGGTTAGGTTATGTGCATATAATAAATAACACAACTAAAAACGAGTTTTCAATATGTTTCTGTAGAATAAAGTAAATATTCAATTATTGTTTAAAAAAGTAATAACAATGATAAAATACCGAATAATATTTAAAAGGTTTTAAACGAATATAAAAATAAAATAGCAAAAATATTCATGACATTTATTCATTCATAACATTTAAGGGTCTGAAATAATTGTAACACCATGATACAATTTTCGAAAAAACGAATACTACTCCGTCAAAAAAAAGCATTTTCTGATTTAAGTATTTTTCACTTCGAAATTTTGGCATACGTTTTTACCGCAACTCTCTAATGTCATACATAAGATGTATGGGTGATTGTAATATCTAAGAAAAACATAGTTGTAGCTCCACGTCGAAGTAATGTATGTACACGGTAAATGACATGAAAAAAAAAAATAATCACCTGCGAAAATAATTAACTATAGTTACACTGAGAGATTCTGATTTTTCGGTCGAAATATACCTAAAGCCATTCGTCAGTCACAAGAAGTACATATAGTGTCATAAGCCGATCAAGTCGATTATTATCCAAGAACTTAAGTAAGTAATTTTATCAAACTCTGAAAATTTTAATTACGTTAAAACTAAAAAGGAATGAAATTAATATGTTTAAATGTGAAAAAGACAATAATGAGTATTTTCTATTACTAGTTATTTTTTTATCGGGTCTAACGGCGTCCGTTAACAACGTTTTTAAGCGAATGGTTTTCTTATATTTTTTTTTTTTACATATACAAATAACGAATTTTACACATTCATATTTTGGGGAGAATTTTAAAAATATATTTTTTCACGATTTGACTTGATGTACACTATAAAGTGTGGTGTAAAAAATAAATTGTCGAAACCGTTTTCATAATACCTCAGAAAAGTAGCTCCTTGGTGTACACAAACAGGGGGAGTCTTCGAGAAGGACATAATCAATATAATGTAATGTACATATGTATGTAGATAAAAAAAAATCTGAGACGGGCTATGCTAAAGCTTTACAATATACAGCCTTGAGAACTGACTTTTTTTAAATTTTATATAAAAATCAAATAAGAAAAAAAAATTGATTATAAAACAAGAGAAAACAAAAAAAACCCGGATTATGAAAAATTGTAAATAATGATTTCTGTATTTAAAGTGTTCGGCTACGGTCTAGAAAAAATGCTTGTATTTAATACGAAACATTTTAATACTAAAATGCAGGAAACAACTACTTTATTTTATCGATTAATAAAAAGCACTTATCATTTATTGTTTGTTTGATAATTATATACACATTATAAGTCTATGGAAACTTTTTTTTTTATATATATATATAATTCGAGTTATTGTTTTTTTGTTCATTGTTGTTTTATAGTCGTTATTTTAATTTTTGTAGAATTGGAACTTTTTAAGTTATAAAAGAAAATCTAAACCATTTTTGTAAATATTGTGTTTTTGACTTGGGGTGGAAGAAATATATTTTTTACTTTAGGTTTTAAACTCCAATTTTTAATTTTTGTCAATATTTATTAGGGTGAACTAACTACAATTTGCTGTACAAAAAAAAACAGTGGTCTAGGAAATTAAGTGGTTGTAGCAAAAATATATATACACATAAAAAAACATATGATAGAATGATAGTTAAAAGTACTTGTTCTTCGCACAAAAACATACACAAAGAAACATGGGAGAGGCCTAGATTGAACGTAGTTAACCAAATTGACCATATTGGCTTTCAAGCTCGACTCAGCTAGAATTTATGTAAAAACGATGAGATGCCCCAACTGTGATACGGATCACTATCTATTTCGTGCAATATTTAGACAACGCTTAGCTAACATACAAAAAGACAAATGCATAGAAAGAAAGAGATGGAACACAGAATGCCTGAAAAATGAAGATGGCCTAAAAAAACATCAGGATGCTCTTGACACACGACTAAGTAGCCTAGGAGACATAAACAACAAATATCAAATAGAAGAAAGATAGGAGCTTCTCAAAAGCATAACGCAGCCTAGGAGAGTGTAGGTTTATTTATAATATACTGGCGCATTTCATACAACATATAGTATAAAATCAAACCTAACATATTATTACTTGTAATATTATAAACAAATAATACTTCTACTAAAATCGGGAATAACCGAAAATGCGTTGTTTTTTTTATACTAAAAACTAAAATTATATTTTTGTATGGTCGTCCGTATACTACCGTTTTTATTTTTATAAAGGATGATAAATTTTTAATTTTCGTTTAGTGCAAATACTAAATAAATATCTTAACCGCAGTCGACGATTCGATTATATATAATTTTTTTTTTTTTTGGTAATTTCCATCTACATGAAACAAATAGTTTTCAGTCGGACAACCGTCGATAGTCCGTGCCGTTAAATGTTTCGAGTATAAATTTTAAGAAAATGTGTAAAAAAATGCAAAAAAAAAGTGCAAAAAGATACCCGCCCGGACAGGGACTTGAACCCTGGACCCTTAGGTTAAAAGCCTAATGCTCTACCGACTGAGCTATCCGGGCACATTTTTAAATCAGACTAAACATCCTTATCTGTTTCGCTTACTTTTTTATGTTTGATATTTTTATTTTTTAGCTTTGGTCGCAGCACCTCGAGACTTAGATGAAATCTGCAATAGAAAACGTTCAAAGATGATAGTTATGGTAATTAATTAAGAAAACTACCAACGACACTGTGTACCAGCTTAAATTATTAAAAAAAGGCCAATACGCTCCAATAAGTATTACCAATAACAATAATATTTAACTTTCCGGCTTATTCAGTTTGATTAGGTACTGTTTTTTTTTTTTGGATGTATAACTTTAATGTGCTGGAAAAAGTAGTTATTTTTAGATTTGATATTTAATATATCATTTTTTTTTTGCTAATTTTTGATTAAAACAATTTAAACAAGTCTTTTAGACTGAAAAAATATGTTTAGTCAAGTTTACGGGTTAGGCGCTAAATAATATTGATTAAAGCAATAACAACTATTGTGAAAATATTTTGTTGATATTATAATTTGAACTGAAAAACAATACAAATGTTGGCTAATTTTAAAAAGTGGTAGATAATTTAAAGTCTTTTTCCGATGTCATTTAGAACTTTTGGTGTTTTGCCATTAAATAAAACTTGTATTTGTCATATTTTTGTTCTAAAGAACTTAAATACTAAATTACCATTATTTTATTAAAAACAGTAAAAAAAAAAAAATGTGGGATTTACCAATAAAGTTATGTATTTTGGGTCGATAACATTTTTATTTGATGTAAAAGTTGTATGAGGTGAAAATTTTGGATTGTATATATTTTAAGCACAATTTAAGGTTGCCATAATATACTTACGCATATTTTTTTAAAACTTTCGTTATTTGCAGAATATTTTGCATTTTTCAAATAATTGTGTTTGTCTTAAAACCAATGAAATAGTAACATTATGAGAGACTTTTTATATTTTAATAATATTATAGAGAATTATAGCACGACAGAAATTACTATTTTTCGCTACAAGCCAATATTCAGTAAAATAATTTAGACTTTCCATCCAAACCAGAAAAGTAAAAATAAATTTCGCATTATATAATATAATACATGTTTATTATTTTTTATAAAGCATTTCTCTGAAATCCCCCAAAAATAGACTAAAAATGAATAACGTTGTTTCAAAACAAGAGTTTTCTATACTATCCGCTAGCTGGTTTTTTTTCATCAAACCCGTATTTGAACAAATAAAAAATCAGGATAATAAAACCATGTGAACGTGACTACTGGTGTTATTTGGTTATTATAATGGGACAAAAAAAAACATTGAAATATTACAAAATATCCCAGTAAAATGGCATAATTCGCATTTTTTTAAAAAGTAAACTAATTTTTTTTCATTGTGTTTAATTTATTGTTTTACTGCAGAAATGTGTGCATATTACTATCACAAATATGCAGATATATTCTCAGGTTAAAAATACTTTTTTTAATATGTCCATTTAAAAGAAGCTAGTACAGTGGAAATGGAGAGATCACAGGTCTACAGGAATATTATTATAACTGAAAGTGATAAAATCACGCTTCGATGCGAATCTGTGGATAGTATGTATAAACCACACATAGGAGCCTAAAAACTGAGTCAAAGTGTAATTTTTCCATATTTTTTGTTCCCTGTTTGACTACAGATTTTTGAGGAAATTGTAATATGTTTACAACCCCATTCTAGATCTACCTTTGGTCTGATTTCCATACATAAACCCCTAAAACTTTTCAGGAAAAAGCGAAAAAAATTCAATCCCTTCTAGGAGAAAGGGCGTACGATAATTGCTTAGGTTTCAACGTTTGCCGGTAGTACTTTGTCTTGAGAATATTCTATACTAATTTTGAACTAATTGGACTTTTTAAATTAATTTTTAGTTGTAAAAAAATGTAAATTTTTATCGATTTTGAGAGAGAAGGGATGAACATTCAAAATTTTTAGTCTTACAAAGTATCTTACTGGTACGATTTCTGACTTTAAGAGCTGCTACGCGAAGAAATCGGTTCAGTGGCTTAAAAAATATCGTGGATACAGACATAAAAAAATAAAAACATATATCATTGTAAATACAATACCTTCTTAGCTATGTCATATTAAGCCACCCCCCCCCCCTTACAGTTGTTATAAACTTGTAGTTATAATTTTATTTTATAGGTACTAAATTGTAGTGGCGGTGTCAGTGCAATAATATTATTGCTTTACCATCTACAGGCGGTCGTTGTCGGTGGATGTGCGCACGTACCACGAGATAAGAATCAATAACATTGACGTGACGGTTTTTGTATAATATTATAACGTGACAATGTTCCATACAGTTTTGTCACGTACTGATGTACAGTCATGGTTTAAATACAAAATGACAGCTTAAGGGTCGGCCAATGAAATTAATTTATACATTTATAACGGTATTATGTATATAGTTATATTATTAAAACAATAATGTACCCCCTTATGCCGACATTTTGTGGATTGTGTAATAAAGTATAATAAAGTGAGTGTAATATGCAATAACATTGTATATTTAACCCATGTGTACAGTGTTGGGCTACTGTTAAGTCAACAAGAGACAAATATGAAACAAATTAGGAAATTGAATAGGTTCATCCGCAAAAAAACTCGAATCTCTCAACAGAATTATTGAAATTGGATCATCCAATGTAGTCGAAGTGTCTGGCTTTTTGGTCTAAAGTAAACCAAAACAACTTTTACTTATAGACAAAATGTTTTAAATTAAAAATTATATCTTGAAACTTGATACAAATTAACCGGTATATTAACTGACAAGGTCGAAATTTATTAAAACCTATTTAAATAACCTATATTTTATTAAAAACTCCTTAAAAACAGACCGCATGCAATCCCCTATACGAGCTATGTCAGTATGAGTTTTGTGCATAAACGGATAAGTCAACTTGACTCTTATTTCGATCACTTCAGTAGAGTTTAATCACCTTTTTTGTTTGTGAGTATAATTGTTTAAAATCGTCCTATGACCAAATTAAAATTTTTTTATCTATAAACAGCTCATCATTGAATAATTATTTTTTTTTTTTGTATAATTCGATCTTCATAATTTCAGGTTTATTTCCGGTGGTCTTACTTTTAGAGGGATCGCTAGATAGCATTTTATGAGGGCTATAACCCCTCCCTTCTCCTCAAAAACGGTGTAAAATAATAATATATTTGATTTCGTGTAATAATAATTATCGTCGGTGTATGGGAGTACATGTGCTGCCCCTTAAAATAATACTGTATTGGCAGCACAAAATACACCAACGCTATGACACCTTTATAATACAAAAACAAGTCATGTTCTCAAAATTAATATAATATGTACTTAGCAATTTGATTGTAAAATAACAACTTGTTTATCGTTATTTATTGGCTTAACTCTCTCTAAAAAACGGTCGAAATACCTTTAAATTTGTTTGAGGAAATTTTTGAATTGAGGACAGTTAGATAAATTATATTAATATAAGTATCAGTATTCAGCAACCGTCCAAAACATTACTTTAATCGTTTCCCTCGAAAGAAGTGGATATTCCTTGTTTCTCTTATTTGGGCACCATTTTTCATATTATAGAGAAACGGAAAGAACTAAATACAGGCAATAACTATTTTGCACAGGATAATATGATCTAAGAGTCATTTTTAATATGCCAATATCAATTTATAGATAAAAGAATATATATTTCTAGATATAATCAACTTTCTAAGATGTTTTTCTTTGACATTTTTTTACAAAAATATATATAACTTATTTTCGTAGGAGTGAGCCATTTTGTATGGTGTTTGTACATTTTAGCGGCCTTTCTCAATTTGATCTACCTAAATATTAATACTTGTCTTTTTAACGTGTGCCACAAGCCACTGATTGTATATAATATATACCTATATATTCCATTAAAAGGGTAGGGAAAAACAAAAAAACACCTCATTACCTTTTCTCATAGTAGACTGTGTGTCTAAGAAAAAAATTATTTACTTCCTTTCCCCTCCCCAGTTGATGGTAGCCTATTCAAATAAGAAATACTAAAATTTCAGGTCCCTAACTTTTTTTTAGCTTCGGTGCGGATCTGAGAAGTTATTGTTTTTACATAAATGTGTTTTTATTTTTTGGGTCTGGACCAACGATATCTCGTAAACCGTTGAACCGAACAGAAATCATACCGGAAAGGTACTTTATAAGGCCAAAAATTTTAAAAAGTCACCTCTTCCCCGTGAAAATCGAGAAAAACACCCAAAAAAATTCAACTTAAAATTACGATACTCAAAATAGTCGAAAAAGTTCCAAATTTATATGAGTTGTTCTTCACACATGGTACTATCGATAAACATTAACAATACAAAAAAATATCATAAACTCTTTCCCCTAGATAGGATATAATTTTTTTCTTTATTTCACTTTTTCAAGCAAAGTTTTAAAGATTTAGATCTGAAAATTAGACCATAGATCTAAAATGGAACTAGAACACATACAGTTTTCTCAAAAATCTGTAGTCAATTTTTTTTTTTTATTAAGGAAAAACCCCCAAAATAGAGTAAATTTATTGGCCGTAGTCAGTTTATAGGTTGCTACGTGTGAGTGAATCAACAGTCAACAGGTAATGAAAATATTTTCATTACATTGTGTTTCATTATATTATATTATAACTATGACAGTACATTTTTACAGACAGACGATCAACCCTTATCGTATCCACCCTGCACAAGACTAAATATTAAATTTTAAGTAATAATATCTGTAGACCTGTGACCTCTCCGTCCCCACTAAGCCTCGACGTTCGCCACGTTTTCCTTAACCCTCGCCTATGCCAATCGATACAGCTTACACTGAGACGACAAAAGGAGGATTTCCTTGAAAGAAGAAAACGACCGCTATGGTAAATCCTCGCTTTACCTCTCTCTCTCTCTCCATCTCTCTCTATTAGGCGTCCCTTAGTTAACAGGCCAATGGAAAATTCATGGGAAAATGTAACTGTAAACACACGTCCACGTTCGACGCTCGTCGACAGTTCTAGCAGGTTCGTTTTATGTATATTATACACCTTGAGTGATCCTCACACATGACACGATCGTTGTTGTTGACAATATAAAATATACTAACAATGTTTACATTATAAACATTTAATAGAACAGTCCTCGCAGGATCAGTATTTAATAATGGGAAAAAAACAGTATATTGGGGACGGGTTGTTTTGAAAATACAGACCTTAAGTCTGAAAACTAAGCTAGAAAAAATGAAACGAATGTCATGACAAAGGTTTTTACTTTCTGATATGTTTGTGCTTTGACAACGTTAACACCTATCGATAGTACTACACTTGAAAATAGATACATAATCCATAATAACTTAGCAGCAATATTCAACTATTTTTAATAGAAAAAGTTATAGCTTAATTTAAGTTAAAACTATTATACACTTTTTGTGGTTTTTTTTTTCGAAATAAAAGTGGTGAAATTTTTTAATTTTCGGACTAATAAAACATCTTTGAAGTACAATTTTTTATGAATACATTTGCTACATAAAGAAATCAGTTCAGCGGTAAAAGGGCCAAAATACAAACATAAAATGCCAGAAAAAGAATTTATTTTTTGGTAATTTTCCATTTTTTTTTTTTAGTTTTGATTAATAAAAAAAAACCAGTACAGTGGGGTCGGGGCATAGTAGGGACGGAGCATAGTTGGGTCGGGGCATAGTGGGGACGGGGAGATCACAGGTTTACAGGAATTTTTAAATCTGAAAGTGATAAAATCACTTTCGAAAAAACGCTTCGATGCAGCAAATCGGTAGTTAGTATTTTCAAGCCAGTACACTCCAAACCAATCACAGTATGAACCAGCAAAGTTAGAAAGTATTAAATTGAGGTTATGTATTTACAAATAAGCACCAAAGCGTTTATTTAGAAGTGATTTTATTCAATTTTATCACTTTTATTTATATTAATATACGCAATCTTCGAAATCACAGTTTTCCGGCAATTAAAAAAAAACTGTAGTGCCGAATTTAATATTCGTTTATATGTTATGGATACTTATGAGTTCTAACTACTGACAAATTTTTAACTTGGTCTTAAAATTACGGCTAAAAAACTAAAAACTTTGTTTTTTTAATTTCTACTGTAAAGAAGTAAATTTTTTCAACTTTTACCCCCCTCCCCCCAAAGTACCAACTAGATAAAATTTGTGGTTTATAGAGTTGCTACTCGAAGGAATTGGTCCAGTATTAAAAATATTACAGTGTATACATTCACGCTTTGCATCGAAGCTAAAATGTTGACTACAGGTTGTAGTTGTAGTAGTACAACAGCTTCATTCTAGAGCTACCTTCAGTTCAATTTAAACAAGTACTTAATCTACATCTAAAAAAGAAATAAAAGAAAAGTTTCCATCCCATCTAGCGGAAAGGATTTTTGGTATTTTTTTTTTTGGTTTTTTAACGTTTATCCATAGAACTGCGCCTAAATGCAGACAAAAAATAAAATAAAACAGTTAATATAAAAACAATACATTCTTAGTTACGCGTCGAAGTTAAAAAAAATAGCCTCGCATAAATGCTAAAATTATAACTGTTTTGAAACAAATTTCAGAACTATCTAAAGAGTCTTAGTATAAAAATTCTGCTGTTAAGGATTTATTTGTACAACAATACGTGTCTCACGGTGATCTGAATCAACTAGTGTACATACATATATTATATATGGTAGATAAAAAGTGAAATAAAATCCGTTATAGAAAGTATTCATGTAAGGCAACTAAAAAGAGATTTAAAACAGTAAAAAACCCTTGAAAATTACACTGACCGTAGTAAAATATAAATAGATTGCTATGATTGAATTGAATTAGCAGTCATCGGGTCTCCGAAAACTATTTTCATTAAACTGTTAAATGCGTTGTACGGTTAACAACGGAACAAATAATTATTATAGACAGATGACCAAACCTAGACCGTAATGCTGAAATTACAATTGTAAGACATTATTGTAATTTCAATGCCTTTATCGATATTTCGTAGCACCAAAGCAGGCTTAGGTAATGTGTTTAATGTAATTCCCAGATTTCTTATTCTACAGAAAATAAGGGCCCTAATTTTATAGCTAAAAAAAAATGAAACACTTAAGATAATTTTTTTGTGAATTGATATTTGTTGAATGTTGATGTCATCGTAACCGTACAACAATTTATGTATTTTTTAGTTGATAAACAATGATTACCCCAATATTCTAATGATTATTTAAGTGCGTGTATTAAGCATTGAATCAAACCACGTGGTCATCGGATCAACCATCTCAAAATTGTTCTAAATCAACTACTATTGGTCTAATATAATATCTTAATTTTGTTGAAAATTTTATCACTCATATTTACCCCAAAAATGGAGGTTTTATATGTTATTTTTCACGAAAAATCTATTTCGACCCGTTTTAAAATTCTAAAACTTTTATCATAAAATCGTAAATAAATAAAAATTTATTTAAATTTTTTTTAGTAATACAATTTTTTCTTTTTTCGAAATCTGAAAAAAATAATGTATAATTTTATTTTTTATTTTTTTTGTAAGGCACATTTAAAAAAAATCAAATTATACTAAGACACTTGAATGACTTTTACATTCCACTTTTAGTCTAGTCGACTCAGCAAAGTGTAAAGGAGAGACTTTACTAACTAAAAAATGCAGCATGTGTATGAATATAACGCACTTCTTTGGATCCCATAATTAAGTTTATGTATAAAGGTATGATAACGAGAAACACTGATACTCGTGGACGTTTTTCGGCTAACATTATTTAGTATAACAATGTAATAGTACTAAATCAGTCAAGACAAACGACGGTATTCAACTGCAGTTGTGTATTTATTCAAAACTCAAAATCAATGCCGTATTTTATTGGATTGCCCGAGGTCTTTACGTTCGGTTGAGCACATAATCCTAATTTCCATGCTGCAAAATAAAAAAAAAGTATGTTTTAAAAAAAATTTCCATTTTTCACCAAGCCGGTCGGTAAATACGATACAGTACCTTCGCTCTTCCACCAAGTTCCAAGAGTGAGTCTACCGCCGTAATCGATTTTCACGCCCACCGAATTAGCATCCGAGGGCTTGTACAAAACTCCAAGTTCGTTTGATTCGTGAGACCACGACGAGAACCTCCAGTTGGTCGTTAGGCGAGCTGCAATCTCAAAATTGTCATTCACCTTCCACGCGCCGGTCGTCACCATGACGTCGTTCGGTTTCCTGTACATTGTAAACGTTAGATTATTATCAAAGTTCGCTCAGGTTGGGTTAAGGTTGGACTTGAGTTGGGCCATAGATTAAATACACTATGGATGAACAATATATGTGCCACACGTTTCCACCACCCTTCCCGCCACTGAGCGCTCCCAAATCCACACTAAAACATTTGTGTCGTATGCGTTTCCTATCCATAACATATGGGGGCATTGTTTATCTGTATAGTATATTTGTAATTAATGGTTAGGCCTATCCTGAATTAGCGACTTCAAGAAAAGAGCGGGGAGGAGAATGTGGTTGGGAAAAGGGAAAAAAGAAAAGAGGAGAGAAAAATAAACATGAACACATCGAACACAAGTGCCGTCCTTACTTTATATGGTTTTGAGTAATTGCAAGAAAAAGTTTACATAAGATTTTTACGGTTATTTGTAATTGAACTTTATATTAATGCTCTTTGGGCATAGCACAGTGTCGACACATTTGAAATGGCTGCATGCGGTTTTCCGGTTATATTACAACTCCTTGGCGTAGGTGCCAGGGTAAAGCTAACTGGTGTTTTTCTTGTCAATACACGGTTGCAAATTTACTTGTTTTTACTTACACATCAAATCGTATTGTGGTGGTTGGGAATACGGCGCCAAACGTGGCGACTTTGTGTAAACCGCTCAAATTCAAACTGCCGGAAGCGGACTTCTTCATTTCGAATCCTGCTAGCAAACCTACGGAGTCGAACTGATGGCCAAACATCGAGGAAAATTTCATGCTGGTCGGATCTATGGCCGGCGTCACGAAGCCCTCGAGGCCGGCGTTCATCACCACGGCCGGATGGCTGAACAGCCCGGAAGCGTATATGCATTTATTGGTATTGCTGAAAACCAAGTTCAAAGCAACAGTCAATACCCGCGGGGTTGACGATGAGATGAGAAAATATGTTTAGGTACATTTGCTTAAAGCCGACGTCGGTGGACAAGGATTCGTTGATGTTGTTTTTCACACCAATAGTGAAATCGCGCATAGTCGCCCCAAAGTAAGGATTCCAATCTAAACATATAATCATTCACTATAAATAATAGTTCCTGAATAGCAGGTGCTCCACCAGTCACCACCACCAGGCTGGCGACTTTTTGTCATTTGAAATAATGACTGACCTCCTTTCCAAGATCCTTTAACATCTAGATCGATTAGTTCGTTGTCGTTGGTGGTGGATAATTCGACTTTCACTTCTTTTCCTTCGTCTCCCGCTTTTTTGACCACCCTAATTTTGTTCAGCAAGTAGTTGTTCAACACACCACCAGGCTGTTTTACCGTTCTGTCAACTATCGATTTCGTTCCTTGCGCGTCTTGGTTGGCCTGTAAATAAGCTAGCCCGTTTAGTAATATGAATATAATAATTATTATAATATTATGTAGGTCGGCTACCTTGTCGGCTTCACCGTCGGCTTTGACATCAGTTACTGGTCTCTTTACTGCGTTTCGACCACCAAGGAGGCCATTGAACGTGTTACTTAGAAAAAACATTATATTTACAACGGCAATGTGCTCTATCAATTTAGTTTAAAAACATACCCGCGTGTACGATTAACTGTGATGGATTATAAACAAACAAATAATCGCCAAGACTTTATCGAGTAGAGCGAACATTTGTATTTACTGTGTACGAGCCAGCCAACAATATAATAATAATAAATTAATCAACAATAAGATTGTCGTTATAAGTTGTAACGCGCTTGTATACGTATATTTTTTTAAATCGAATAAATGTAAGGTTTGTATTGTCGGTCATGTGTACTATAGAAAACAGAAAATTATTCTTTCGTTATTTATCTCATTTTCTACTTCAAATATCAAGGAAATTACTAGAAATGTAGCAAAATTACATTGGGCTACCTACCCAACATTGAACTTATGGCAAGTTATAGGAAGTAAAACAAACTTTACCTAATTTCGGTAAAAACAAAACGAATCGTTTATTTGTGAAATAAATAGACAATGTCACAGTTTTGTTGACAATGACTTTTTTTTAATAAAATATATGTTCTGTGGCCAAAACGGATCTTTTTTTTTTTTTGAAAAGAGACAACTCGTATGATAGTTAATTTTATTATGGCGATTCAAACAATTAGTTAAATTTAATTAAAATGTAAAGTCAGGAAACAAAGTTCCTGTTAATGATTTATATACTTGAAAAGTCATAATAAAATATATTGATATTGTAGTTTTGTTGGATATCACTCTATTGCGCACAATACCATTTATGATTTAGTAATTTTATTTATGAAATGAGTTAAGTACCTCGTTTGTTTATGAAAAGAGCCAAATTCGTTAAACTAAAACTCTTACTGTTGGTCGCAAAAAAAATTTGAAAAATCGGTATTCTCAAATTTTAAGTTTAGTGCATAAGAATTAAAAATATTTTGAGAAAAACAGTTGTTATTTATTTCCCGAAAATTTAACTTTTTGAACTAAACCCCTTTCAAAAAACCAGTACAGTGGGGTCGGTGCATAGTGGGGACGGAGCATAGTTGGGTCGGGGCATAGTGGTGACGGGGAGGTCACAGGTTTACAGGAATTTTTAAATCTGAAAGTGATAAAATCACTTTCGAAAAAACGCTTCGATGCAAATCGGTAGTTAGTATTTTCAAGCCAGTACAGTCCAAACCAAGCACAGTATAAACCAGCAAAGTTAGAAAGTTTTAAATGAAGGTTCTGTATTTACAAATGAGCATCAAAGCGTTAATTTGAAAGTGATTTTATCCGAGAGGACTAGTGCAGTAGAGTATTGGCATAATGTAATCAAAGCAATGAGGAAACGGAGAGGTCACAGGTCTACAAGAATTATTATAAATAAAAGTGATAAAATTGAATAAAATCGCTTTCAAATAAACGCTTTGATGCTCATTTGTAAATACAGAACCTTCATTTAAAACTTTCTAACTTTGCTGGTTTATACTGTGCTTGGTTTGGACTGTACTGGCTTGAAAATACTAACTACCGATTTGCATCGAAGCGTTTTTTCGAAAGTGATTTTATCACTTTCAGATTTAAAAATTCCCGTAAACCTGTGACCTCCCGTCACCACTATGCCCCAACCCAACTATGCTCCGTCCCCACTATGCACCGACCTCACTGTACTGGTTTTTTTTTTTTTTTGCAAAAACTTAGTGGACCAAATAACACAAATACAATGTCTTGTTATATTTTGTTGGAATGGTCGACGATTCATGTTTCAATCGTTTGTACTCCATAGTTTAAATTATAATCGCTTATTCTCAATAAAATTAATATTTATGTATTATATACTTCCATTATAGCAATCTCACACAAACTATTTATACTTCACAGATTATATTGATCATTGGGCCCTAAACTAATCTAACACGGATAGACGTTACCAACTGATAGTTTTTAGTGTCTGTTCGTTTCTCACATCTGGTACACTGGGTTTTTTTTTTGTTTTTTCAACTTTCGTCTGTGAAGACTTAAACTTTTTCAACTTTTACCCCCCCAAAGTACAAACTAGACAAAATTTGTGATTTGTAGAGTTGCTATTCAAAGGAATTGGTCTAGTATTAAAAAAGTTACAGTGTATACAGCGAAAAAAAAAGCCCACATCAGAGTAAAACCAATACCTTCTCGCTTTGCATCGAAGCTAAAACATTTTTCTGGATTTTTGTGTAAAAGACATCAAAAGTGGTCAAATTATATGTTTTTTGGGTCGGTGATTACGAATTTAATATCAGTTCTCAATTTTAATCATCCGGAAAGAACTTAAGTAAAAAAAAAAAAAAGTTGAATTTGTGTAAACTTTAAGTCAAAAGTGGTAATTGGGCACAAAACTTAATAGTATCATTCTGCATGGATATACATAAAATTGTTTTAATGATTTGATAATTTTTTTTTAAAGATTTTAGGTGTTTTTGTTAAAATATACGCAATGTGCGAAAACACGGTTTTCCGGCAATTAAAAAAAAAATGTAGTGCCGAATTTTTCACCCGCTACATATGTTATGGATACATATGAGTTTCAACTACTGACAATTTTTCAACCCGAAAGTTTTAAAATTACGGCTAAAAACCCCGAAAAACAAAAAAACTTGTACCCCCCCTAGGGGGGCGGGAATTGGGTATAGTTTAAATTTGACACAACTGACGTGCGCGGCATACCAAATAAATATTTCTTATACATTTCAACTCGATCCGACTCTTTTTCTCGATACTATAGCCAGTAAAAGTTCTAACTTAAAAACTCGTACGGTTTTTTTTTTTGTTTTTTCAACTTTCGTCTGTGAAGACTTAAACTTTTTCAACTTTTACCCCCCCAAAGTACAAACTAGACAAAATTTGTGATTTGTAGAGTTGCTATTCAAAGGAATTGGTCTAGTATTAAAAAAGTTACAGTGTATACAGCGAAAAAAAAAGCCCACATCAGAGTAAAACCAATACCTTCTCGCTTTGCATCGAAGCTAAAACATTTTTCTGGATTTTTGTGTAAAAGACATCAAAAGTGGTCAAATTATATGTTTTTTGGGTCGGTGATTACGAATTTAATATCAGTTCTCAATTTTAATCATCCGGAAAGAACTTAAGTAAAAAAAAAAAAAAAGTTGAATTTGTGTAAACTTTAAGTCAAAAGTGGTAATTGGGCACAAAACTTAATAGTATCATTCTGCATGGATATACATAAAATTGTTTTAATGATTTGATAATTTTTTTTAAAGATTTTAGGTGTTTTTGTTAAAATATACGCAATGTGCGAAAACACGGTTTTCCGGCAATTAAAAAAAAAATGTAGTGCCGAATTTTTCACCCGCTACATATGTTATGGATACATATGAGTTTCAACTACTGACAATTTTTCAACCCGAAAGTTTTAAAATTACGGCTAAAAACCCCGAAAAACAAAAAAACTTGTACCCCCCCTAGGGGGGCGGGAATTGGGTATAGTTTAAATTTGACACAACTGACGTGCGCGGGCATACCAAATAAATATTTCTTATACATTTCAACTCGATCCGACTCTTTTTCTCGATACTATAGCCAGTAAAAGTTCTAACTTAAAAACTCGTACGGTTTTTTTTTTTGTTTTTTCAACTTTCGTCTGTGAAGACTAAACTTTTTCAACTTTTACCCCCCCAAAGTACAAACTAGACAAAATTTGTGATTTGTAGAGTTGCTATTCAAAGGAATTGGTCTAGTATTAAAAAAGTTACAGTGTATACAGCGAAAAAAAAAGCCCACATCAGAGTAAAACCAATACCTTCTCGCTTTGCATCGAAGCTAAAACATTTTTCTGGATTTTTGTGTAAAAGACATCAAAAGTGGTCAAATTATATGTTTTTTGGGTCGGTGATTACGAATTTAATATCAGTTCTCAATTTTAATCATCCGGAAAGAACTTAAGTAAAAAAAAAAAAAAAGGTGAATTTGTGTAAACTTTAAGTCAAAAGTGGTAATTGGGCACAAAACTTAATAGTATCATTCTGCATGGATATACATAAAATTGTTTTAATGATTTGATAATTTTTTTTTAAAGATTTTAGGTGTTTTTGTTAAAATATACGCAATGTGCGAAAACACGGTTTTCCGGCAATTAAAAAAAAATGTAGTGCCGAATTTTTCACCCGCTACATATGTTATGGATACATATGAGTTTCAACTACTGACAATTTTTCAACCCGAAAGTTTTAAAATTACGGCTAAAAACCCCGAAAAACAAAAAAACTTGTACCCCCCCTAGGGGGGCGGGAATTGGGTATAGTTTGAATTTGACACAACTGACGTGCGCGGGCATACCAAATAAATATTTCTTATACATTTCAACTCGATCCGACTCTTTTTCTCGATACTATAGCCAGTAAAAGTTCTAACTTAAAAACTCGTACGGTTTTTTTTTTGTTTTTTCAACTTTCGTCTGTGAAGACTTAAACTTTTTCAACTTTTACCCCCCCAAAGTACAAACTAGACAAAATTTGTGATTTGTAGAGTTGCTATTCAAAGGAATTGGTCTAGTATTAAAAAAGTTACAGTGTATACAGCGAAAAAAAAAGCCCACATCAGAGTAAAACCAATACCTTCTCGCTTTGCATCGAAGCTAAAACATTTTTCTGGATTTTTGTGTAAAAGACATCAAAAGTGGTCAAATTATATGTTTTTTGGGTCGGTGATTACGAATTTAATATCAGTTCTCAATTTTAATCATCCGGAAAGAACTTAAGTAAAAAAAAAAAAAAAGTTGAATTTGTGTAAACTTTAAGTCAAAGAGTGGTACTTGAGCACAAAACTGAATAGTATCATTCTGCATAGATATAAATAAAATTGTTTTAATGATTTGATCAATTTTTTTTAAAGATTTTAAGTGTTTTTGTTAAAATATACATAATCTGCGAAAACACAGTTTTCCGGCAATTAAAAAAAAACTGTAGTGCCGAATTTTTCACCCGTTTAATATGTTATGGGTACATATGAGTTCCGACTACTGGCAAATTTTCAACCCAAAAGTTTTAAAATTACGGCTAAAAACCCCGAAAAACAAAAAAACTTGTACCCCCCCTAGGGGGGCGGGAAATGGGTATATTTTGAATTTGACAAAACTGACGTGCGCGGGCTTACCAAATAAATATTTTTTAAACATTTCAACTCGATCCGACTCTTTTTCTTAATACTATAGCCAGTAAAAGTTCTAACTTAAAAACTCGTACGGTTTTTTTTTTGTTTTTTTCAACTTTCGTCTGTGAAGACTTAAATTTTTTCAACTTTTACCCCCCCAAAGTACAAACTAGACAAAATTTGTGATTTATAGAGTTGCTATTCGAAGGAATTGGTCTAGTATTAAAAAAGTTACAGTGTATACAGCGAAAAAAAAAGCCCACATCAGAGTAAAACCAATACCTTCTCGCTTTGCATCGAAGCTAAAACATTTTTCTGGATTTTTGTGTAAAAGACATCAAAAGTGGTCAAATTATATGTTTTTTGGGTCGGTGATTACGAATTTAATATCAGTTCTCAATTTTAATCATCCGGAAAGAACTTAAGTAAAAAAAAAAAAAAAAGTTGAATTTGTGTAAACTTTAAGTCAAGAGTGGTACTTGAGCACAAAACCTAATAGTATCATTCTGCATAGATATAAATAAAATTGTTTTAATGATTTGATCAATTTTTTTTAAAGATTTTAAGTGTTTTTGTTAAAATATACATAATCTGCGAAAACACAGTTTCCCGGCAATTAAAAAAAAACTGTAGTGCCGAATTTTTTTCCCGTTTAATATGTTATGGGTACATATGAGTTCCGACTACTGGCAAATTTTCAACCCAAAAGTTTTAAAATTACGGCTAAAAACCCCGAAAAAACAAAAAAACTTGTACCCCCCCTAGGGGGGCGGGAAATGGGTATATTTTGAATTTGACAAAACTGACGTGCGCGGGCTTACCAAATAAATATTTTTTAAACATTTCAACTCGATCCGACTCTTTTTCTTAATACTATAGCCAGTAAAAGTTCTAACTTAAAAACTCGTACGGTTTTTTTTTTGTTTTTTCAACTTTCGTCTGTGAAGACTTAAATTTTTTCAACTTTTACCCCCCCAAAGTACAAACTAGACAAAATTTGTGATTTATAGAGTTGCTATTCGAAGGAATTGGTCTAGTATTAAAAAAGTTACAGTGTATACAGCGAAAAAAAAAGCCCACATCAGAGTAAAACCAATACCTTCTCGCTTTGCATCGAAGCTAAAACATTTTTCTGGATTTTTGTGTAAAAGACATCAAAAGTGGTCAAATTATATGTTTTTTGGGTCGGTGATTACGAATTTAATATCAGTTCTCAATTTTAATCATCCGGAAAGAACTTAAGTAAAAAAAAAAAAAAAAGTTGAATTTGTGTAAACTTTAAGTCAAGAGTGGTACTTGAGCACAAAACCTAATAGTATCATTCTGCATAGATATAAATAAAATTGTTTTAATGATTTGATCAATTTTTTTTAAAGATTTTAAGTGTTTTTGTTAAAATATACATAATCTGCGAAAACACAGTTTCCCGGCAATTAAAAAAAAACTGTAGTGCCGAATTTTTTTCCCGTTTAATATGTTATGGGTACATATGAGTTCCGACTACTGGCAAATTTTCAACCCAAAAGTTTTAAAATTACGGCTAAAAACCCCGAAAAACAAAAAAACTTGTACCCCCCTAGGGGGGCGGGAAATGGGTATATTTTGAATTTGACAAAACTGACGTGCGCGGGCTTACCAAATAAATATTTTTTAAACATTTCAACTCGATCCGACTCTTTTTCTTAATACTATAGCCAGTAAAAGTTCTAACTTAAAAACTCGTACGGTTTTTTTTTTGTTTTTTCAACTTTCGTCTGTGAAGACTTAAATTTTTTCAACTTTTACCCCCCCAAAGTACAAACTAGACAAAATTTGTGATTTATAGAGTTGCTATTCGAAGGAATTGGTCTAGTATTAAAAAAGTTACAGTGTATACAGCGAAAAAAAAAGCCCACATCAGAGTAAAACCAATACCTTCTCGCTTTGCATCGAAGCTAAAACATTTTTCTGGATTTTTGTGTAAAAGACATCAAAAGTGGTCAAATTATATGTTTTTTGGGTCGGTGATTACGAATTTAATATCAGTTCTCAATTTTAATCATCCGGAAAGAACTTAAGTAAAAAAAAAAAAAAAAGTTGAATTTGTGTAAACTTTAAGTCAAGAGTGGTACTTGAGCACAAAACCTAATAGTATCATTCTGCATAGATATAAATAAAATTGTTTTAATGATTTGATCAATTTTTTTTAAAGATTTTAAGTGTTTTTGTTAAAATATACATAATCTGCGAAAACACAGTTTCCCGGCAATTAAAAAAAACTGTAGTGCCGAATTTTTTTCCCGTTTAATATGTTATGGGTACATATGAGTTCCGACTACTGGCAAATTTTCAACCCAAAAGTTTTAAAATTACGGCTAAAAACCCCGAAAAACAAAAAAACTTGTACCCCCCCTAGGGGGGCGGGAAATGGGTATATTTTGAATTTGACAAAACTGACGTGCGCGGGCTTACCAAATAAATATTTTTTAAACATTTCAACTCGATCCGACTCTTTTTCTTAATACTATAGCCAGTAAAAGTTCTAACTTAAAAACTCGTACGGTTTTTTTTTTGTTTTTTCAACTTTCGTCTGTGAAGACTTAAATTTTTTCAACTTTTACCCCCCCAAAGTACAAACTAGACAAAATTTGTGATTTATAGAGTTGCTATTCGAAGGAATTGGTCTAGTATTAAAAAAGTTACAGTGTATACAGCGAAAAAAAAAGCCCACATCAGAGTAAAACCAATACCTTCTCGCTTTGCATCGAAGCTAAAACATTTTTCTGGATTTTTGTGTAAAAGACATCAAAAGTGGTCAAATTATATGTTTTTTGGGTCGGTGATTACGAATTTAATATCAGTTCTCAATTTTAATCATCCGGAAAGAACTTAAGTAAAAAAAAAAAAAAAAGTTGAATTTGTGTAAACTTTAAGTCAAGAGTGGTACTTGAGCACAAAACCTAATAGTATCATTCTGCATAGATATAAATAAAATTGTTTTAATGATTTGATCAATTTTTTTTAAAGATTTTAAGTGTTTTTGTTAAAATATACATAATCTGCGAAAACACAGTTTCCCGGCAATTAAAAAAAAACTGTAGTGCCGAATTTTTTTCCCGTTTAATATGTTATGGGTACATATGAGTTCCGACTACTGGCAAATTTTCAACCCAAAAGTTTTAAAATTACGGCTAAAAACCCCGAAAAACAAAAAAACTTGTACCCCCCCTAGGGGGGCGGGAAATGGGTATATTTTGAATTTGACAAAACTGACGTGCGCGGGCTTACCAAATAAATATTTTTTAAACATTTCAACTCGATCCGACTCTTTTTCTTAATACTATAGCCAGTAAAAGTTCTAACTTAAAAACTCGTACGGTTTTTTTTTTTGTTTTTTCAACTTTCGTCTGTGAAGACTTAAATTTTTTCAACTTTTACCCCCCCAAAGTACAAACTAGACAAAATTTGTGATTTATAGAGTTGCTATTCGAAGGAATTGGTCTAGTATTAAAAAAGTTACAGTGTATACAGCGAAAAAAAAAGCCCACATCAGAGTAAAACCAATACCTTCTCGCTTTGCATCGAAGCTAAAACATTTTTCTGGATTTTTGTGTAAAAGACATCAAAAGTGGTCAAATTATATGTTTTTTGGGTCGGTGATTACGAATTTAATATCAGTTCTCAATTTTAATCATCCGGAAAGAACTTAAGTAAAAAAAAAAAAAAAAGTTGAATTTGTGTAAACTTTAAGTCAAGAGTGGTACTTGAGCACAAAACCTAATAGTATCATTCTGCATAGATATAAATAAAATTGTTTTAATGATTTGATCAATTTTTTTTAAAGATTTTAAGTGTTTTTGTTAAAATATACATAATCTGCGAAAACACAGTTTCCCGGCAATTAAAAAAAAACTGTAGTGCCGAATTTTTTTCCCGTTTAATATGTTATGGGTACATATGAGTTCCGACTACTGGCAAATTTTCAACCCAAAAGTTTTAAAATTACGGCTAAAAACCCCGAAAAACAAAAAAACTTGTACCCCCCCTAGGGGGGCGGGAAATGGGTATATTTTGAATTTGACAAAACTGACGTGCGCGGGCTTACCAAATAAATATTTTTTAAACATTTCAACTCGATCCGACTCTTTTTCTTAATACTATAGCCAGTAAAAGTTCTAACTTAAAAACTCGTACGGTTTTTTTTTTTGTTTTTTCAACTTTCGTCTGTGAAGACTTAAATTTTTTCAACTTTTACCCCCCCAAAGTACAAACTAGACAAAATTTGTGATTTATAGAGTTGCTATTCGAAGGAATTGGTCAAGTATTAAAAAAGTTACAGTGTATACAGCGAAAAAAAAAGCCCACATCAGAGTAAAACCAATACCTTCTCGCTTTGCATCGAAGCTAAAACATTTTTCTGGATTTTTGTGTAAAAGACATCAAAAGTGGTCAAATTATATGTTTTTTGGGTCGGTGATTACGAATTTAATATCAGTTCTCAATTTTAATCATCCGGAAAGAACTTAAGTAAAAAAAAAAAAAAAAGTTGAATTTGTGTAAACTTTAAGTCAAGAGTGGTACTTGAGCACAAAACCTAATAGTATCATTCTGCATAGATATAAATAAAATTGTTTTAATGATTTGATCAATTTTTTTTAAAGATTTTAAGTGTTTTTGTTAAAATATACATAATCTGCGAAAACACAGTTTCCCGGCAATTAAAAAAAAACTGTAGTGCCGAATTTTTTTCCCGTTTAATATGTTATGGGTACATATGAGTTCCGACTACTGGCAAATTTTCAACCCAAAAGTTTTAAAATTACGGCTAAAAACCCCGAAAAACAAAAAAACTTGTACCCCCCCTAGGGGGGCGGGAAATGGGTATATTTTGAATTTGACAAAACTGACGTGCGCGGGCTTACCAAATAAATATTTTTTAAACATTTCAACTCGATCCGACTCTTTTTCTTAATACTATAGCCAGTAAAAGTTCTAACTTAAAAACTCGTACGGTTTTTTTTTTTGTTTTTTCAACTTTCGTCTGTGAAGACTTAAATTTTTTCAACTTTTACCCCCCCAAAGTACAAACTAGACAAAATTTGTGATTTATAGAGTTGCTATTCGAAGGAATTGGTCTAGTATTAAAAAAGTTACAGTGTATACAGCGAAAAAAAAAGCCCACATCAGAGTAAAACCAATACCTTCTCGCTTTGCATCGAAGCTAAAACATTTTTCTGGATTTTTGTGTAAAAGACATCAAAAGTGGTCAAATTATATGTTTTTTGGGTCGGTGATTACGAATTTAATATCAGTTCTCAATTTTAATCATCCGGAAAGAACTTAAGTAAAAAAAAAAAAAAAGTTGAATTTGTGTAAACTTTAAGTCAAGAGTGGTACTTGAGCACAAAACCTAATAGTATCATTCTGCATAGATATAAATAAAATTGTTTTAATGATTTGATCAATTTTTTTTAAAGATTTTAAGTGTTTTTGTTAAAATATACATAATCTGCGAAAACACAGTTTCCCGGCAATTAAAAAAAAACTGTAGTGCCGAATTTTTTTCCCGTTTAATATGTTATGGGTACATATGAGTTCCGACTACTGGCAAATTTTCAACCCAAAAGTTTTAAAATTACGGCTAAAAACCCCGAAAAACAAAAAAACTTGTACCCCCCCTAGGGGGGCGGGAAATGGGTATATTTTGAATTTGACAAAACTGACGTGCGCGGGCTTACCAAATAAATATTTTTTAAACATTTCAACTCGATCCGACTCTTTTTCTTAATACTATAGCCAGTAAAAGTTCTAACTTAAAAACTCGTACGGTTTTTTTTTTGTTTTTTCAACTTTCGTCTGTGAAGACTTAAATTTTTTCAACTTTTACCCCCCCAAAGTACAAACTAGACAAAATTTGTGATTTATAGAGTTGCTATTCGAAGGAATTGGTCTAGTATTAAAAAAGTTACAGTGTATACAGCGAAAAAAAAAGCCCACATCAGAGTAAAACCAATACCTTCTCGCTTTGCATCGAAGCTAAAACATTTTTCTGGATTTTTGTGTAAAAGACATCAAAAGTGGTCAAATTATATGTTTTTTGGGTCGGTGATTACGAATTTAATATCAGTTCTCAATTTTAATCATCCGGAAAGAACTTAAGTAAAAAAAAAAAAAAAAGTTGAATTTGTGTAAACTTTAAGTCAAGAGTGGTACTTGAGCACAAAACCTAATAGTATCATTCTGCATAGATATAAATAAAATTGTTTTAATGATTTGATCAATTTTTTTTAAAGATTTTAAGTGTTTTTGTTAAAATATACATAATCTGCGAAAACACAGTTTCCCGGCAATTAAAAAAAAACTGTAGTGCCGAATTTTTTTCCCGTTTAATATGTTATGGGTACATATGAGTTCCGACTACTGGCAAATTTTCAACCCAAAAGTTTTAAAATTACGGCTAAAAACCCCGAAAAACAAAAAAACTTGTACCCCCCCTAGGGGGGCGGGAAATGGGTATATTTTGAATTTGACAAAACTGACGTGCGCGGGCTTACCAAATAAATATTTTTTAAACATTTCAACTCGATCCGACTCTTTTTCTTAATACTATAGCCAGTAAAAGTTCTAACTTAAAAACTCGTACGGTTTTTTTTTTGTTTTTTCAACTTTCGTCTGTGAAGACTTAAATTTTTTCAACTTTTACCCCCCCAAAGTACAAACTAGACAAAATTTGTGATTTATAGAGTTGCTATTCGAAGGAATTGGTCTAGTATTAAAAAAGTTACAGTGTATACAGCGAAAAAAAAAGCCCACATCAGAGTAAAACCAATACCTTCTCGCTTTGCATCGAAGCTAAAACATTTTTCTGGATTTTTGTGTAAAAGACATCAAAAGTGGTCAAATTATATGTTTTTTGGGTCGGTGATTACGAATTTAATATCAGTTCTCAATTTTAATCATCCGGAAAGAACTTAAGTAAAAAAAAAAAAAAAAGTTGAATTTGTGTAAACTTTAAGTCAAGAGTGGTACTTGAGCACAAAACCTAATAGTATCATTCTGCATAGATATAAATAAAATTGTTTTAATGATTTGATCAATTTTTTTTAAAGATTTTAAGTGTTTTTGTTAAAATATACATAATCTGCGAAAACACAGTTTCCCGGCAATTAAAAAAAAACTGTAGTGCCGAATTTTTTTCCCGTTTAATATGTTATGGGTACATATGAGTTCCGACTACTGGCAAATTTTCAACCCAAAAGTTTTAAAATTACGGCTAAAAACCCCGAAAAACAAAAAAACTTGTACCCCCCCTAGGGGGGCGGGAAATGGGTATATTTTGAATTTGACAAAACTGACGTGCGCGGGCTTACCAAATAAATATTTTTTAAACATTTCAACTCGATCCGACTCTTTTTCTTAATACTATAGCCAGTAAAAGTTCTAACTTAAAAACTCGTACGGTTTTTTTTTTTGTTTTTTCAACTTTCGTCTGTGAAGACTTAAATTTTTTCAACTTTTACCCCCCCAAAGTACAAACTAGACAAAATTTGTGATTTATAGAGTTGCTATTCGAAGGAATTGGTCTAGTATTAAAAAAGTTACAGTGTATACAGCGAAAAAAAAAGCCCACATCAGAGTAAAACCAATACCTTCTCGCTTTGCATCGAAGCTAAAACATTTTTCTGGATTTTTGTGTAAAAGACATCAAAAGTGGTCAAATTATATGTTTTTTGGGTCGGTGATTACGAATTTAATATCAGTTCTCAATTTTAATCATCCGGAAAGAACTTAAGTAAAAAAAAAAAAAAAGTTGAATTTGTGTAAACTTTAAGTCAAGAGTGGTACTTGAGCACAAAACCTAATAGTATCATTCTGCATAGATATAAATAAAATTGTTTTAATGATTTGATCAATTTTTTTTAAAGATTTTAAGTGTTTTTGTTAAAATATACATAATCTGCGAAAACACAGTTTCCCGGCAATTAAAAAAAAACTGTAGTGCCGAATTTTTTTCCCGTTTAATATGTTATGGGTACATATGAGTTCCGACTACTGGCAAATTTTCAACCCAAAAGTTTTAAAATTACGGCTAAAAACCCCGAAAAACAAAAAAACTTGTACCCCCCCTAGGGGGGCGGGAAATGGGTATATTTTGAATTTGACAAAACTGACGTGCGCGGGCTTACCAAATAAATATTTTTTAAACATTTCAACTCGATCCGACTCTTTTTCTTAATACTATAGCCAGTAAAAGTTCTAACTTAAAAACTCGTACGGTTTTTTTTTTGTTTTTTCAACTTTCGTCTGTGAAGACTTAAATTTTTTCAACTTTTACCCCCCCAAAGTACAAACTAGACAAAATTTGTGATTTATAGAGTTGCTATTCGAAGGAATTGGTCAAGTATTAAAAAAGTTACAGTGTATACAGCGAAAAAAAAAGCCCACATCAGAGTAAAACCAATACCTTCTCGCTTTGCATCGAAGCTAAAACATTTTTCTGGATTTTTGTGTAAAAGACATCAAAAGTGGTCAAATTATATGTTTTTTGGGTCGGTGATTACGAATTTAATATCAGTTCTCAATTTTAATCATCCGGAAAGAACTTAAGTAAAAAAAAAAAAAAAGTTGAATTTGTGTAAACTTTAAGTCAAGAGTGGTACTTGAGCACAAAACCTAATAGTATCATTCTGCATAGATATAAATAAAATTGTTTTAATGATTTGATCAATTTTTTTTAAAGATTTTAAGTGTTTTTGTTAAAATATACATAATCTGCGAAAACACAGTTTCCCGGCAATTAAAAAAAAACTGTAGTGCCGAATTTTTTTCCCGTTTAATATGTTATGGGTACATATGAGTTCCGACTACTGGCAAATTTTCAACCCAAAAGTTTTAAAATTACGGCTAAAAACCCCGAAAAACAAAAAAACTTGTACCCCCCCTAGGGGGGCGGGAAATGGGTATATTTTGAATTTGACAAAACTGACGTGCGCGGGCTTACCAAATAAATATTTTTTAAACATTTCAACTCGATCCGACTCTTTTTCTTAATACTATAGCCAGTAAAAGTTCTAACTTAAAAACTCGTACGGTTTTTTTTTTGTTTTTTCAACTTTCGTCTGTGAAGACTTAAATTTTTTCAACTTTTACCCCCCCAAAGTACAAACTAGACAAAATTTGTGATTTATAGAGTTGCTATTCGAAGGAATTGGTCTAGTATTAAAAAAGTTACAGTGTATACAGCGAAAAAAAAAGCCCACATCAGAGTAAAACCAATACCTTCTCGCTTTGCATCGAAGCTAAAACATTTTTCTGGATTTTTGTGTAAAAGACATCAAAAGTGGTCAAATTATATGTTTTTTGGGTCGGTGATTACGAATTTAATATCAGTTCTCAATTTTAATCATCCGGAAAGAACTTAAGTAAAAAAAAAAAAAAAAGTTGAATTTGTGTAAACTTTAAGTCAAGAGTGGTACTTGAGCACAAAACCTAATAGTATCATTCTGCATAGATATAAATAAAATTGTTTTAATGATTTGATCAATTTTTTTTAAAGATTTTAAGTGTTTTTGTTAAAATATACATAATCTGCGAAAACACAGTTTCCCGGCAATTAAAAAAAAACTGTAGTGCCGAATTTTTTTCCCGTTTAATATGTTATGGGTACATATGAGTTCCGACTACTGGCAAATTTTCAACCCAAAAGTTTTAAAATTACGGCTAAAAACCCCGAAAAACAAAAAAACTTGTACCCCCCCTAGGGGGGCGGGAAATGGGTATATTTTGAATTTGACAAAACTGACGTGCGCGGGCTTACCAAATAAATATTTTTTAAACATTTCAACTCGATCCGACTCTTTTTCTTAATACTATAGCCAGTAAAAGTTCTAACTTAAAAACTCGTACGGTTTTTTTTTTGTTTTTTTCAACTTTCGTCTGTGAAGACTTAAATTTTTTCAACTTTTACCCCCCCAAAGTACAAACTAGACAAAATTTGTGATTTATAGAGTTGCTATTCGAAGGAATTGGTCTAGTATTAAAAAAGTTACAGTGTATACAGCGAAAAAAAAAGCCCACATCAGAGTAAAACCAATACCTTCTCGCTTTGCATCGAAGCTAAAACATTTTTCTGGATTTTTGTGTAAAAGACATCAAAAGTGGTCAAATTATATGTTTTTTGGGTCGGTGATTACGAATTTAATATCAGTTCTCAATTTTAATCATCCGGAAAGAACTTAAGTAAAAAAAAAAAAAAAAGTTGAATTTGTGTAAACTTTAAGTCAAGAGTGGTACTTGAGCACAAAACCTAATAGTATCATTCTGCATAGATATAAATAAAATTGTTTTAATGATTTGATCAATTTTTTTTAAAGATTTTAAGTGTTTTTGTTAAAATATACATAATCTGCGAAAACACAGTTTCCCGGCAATTAAAAAAAAACTGTAGTGCCGAATTTTTTTCCCGTTTAATATGTTATGGGTACATATGAGTTCCGACTACTGGCAAATTTTCAACCCAAAAGTTTTAAAATTACGGCTAAAAACCCCGAAAAACAAAAAAACTTGTACCCCCCCTAGGGGGGCGGGAAATGGGTATATTTTGAATTTGACAAAACTGACGTGCGCGGGCTTACCAAATAAATATTTTTTAAACATTTCAACTCGATCCGACTCTTTTTCTTAATACTATAGCCAGTAAAAGTTCTAACTTAAAAACTCGTACGGTTTTTTTTTTTGTTTTTTCAACTTTCGTCTGTGAAGACTTAAATTTTTTCAACTTTTACCCCCCCAAAGTACAAACTAGACAAAATTTGTGATTTATAGAGTTGCTATTCGAAGGAATTGGTCTAGTATTAAAAAAGTTACAGTGTATACAGCGAAAAAAAAAGCCCACATCAGAGTAAAACCAATACCTTCTCGCTTTGCATCGAAGCTAAAACATTTTTCTGGATTTTTGTGTAAAAGACATCAAAAGTGGTCAAATTATATGTTTTTTGGGTCGGTGATTACGAATTTAATATCAGTTCTCAATTTTAATCATCCGGAAAGAACTTAAGTAAAAAAAAAAAAAAAAGTTGAATTTGTGTAAACTTTAAGTCAAGAGTGGTACTTGAGCACAAAACCTAATAGTATCATTCTGCATAGATATAAATAAAATTGTTTTAATGATTTGATCAATTTTTTTTAAAGATTTTAAGTGTTTTTGTTAAAATATACATAATCTGCGAAAACACAGTTTCCCGGCAATTAAAAAAAAACTGTAGTGCCGAATTTTTTTCCCGTTTAATATGTTATGGGTACATATGAGTTCCGACTACTGGCAAATTTTCAACCCAAAAGTTTTAAAATTACGGCTAAAAACCCCGAAAAACAAAAAAACTTGTACCCCCCCTAGGGGGGCGGGAAATGGGTATATTTTGAATTTGACAAAACTGACGTGCGCGGGCTTACCAAATAAATATTTTTTAAACATTTCAACTCGATCCGACTCTTTTTCTTAATACTATAGCCAGTAAAAGTTCTAACTTAAAAACTCGTACGGTTTTTTTTTTGTTTTTTCAACTTTCGTCTGTGAAGACTTAAATTTTTTCAACTTTTACCCCCCCAAAGTACAAACTAGACAAAATTTGTGATTTATAGAGTTGCTATTCGAAGGAATTGGTCTAGTATTAAAAAAGTTACAGTGTATACAGCGAAAAAAAAAGCCCACATCAGAGTAAAACCAATACCTTCTCGCTTTGCATCGAAGCTAAAACATTTTTCTGGATTTTTGTGTAAAAGACATCAAAAGTGGTCAAATTATATGTTTTTTGGGTCGGTGATTACGAATTTAATATCAGTTCTCAATTTTAATCATCCGGAAAGAACTTAAGTAAAAAAAAAAAAAAAGTTGAATTTGTGTAAACTTTAAGTCAAGAGTGGTACTTGAGCACAAAACCTAATAGTATCATTCTGCATAGATATAAATAAAATTGTTTTAATGATTTGATCAATTTTTTTTAAAGATTTTAAGTGTTTTTGTTAAAATATACATAATCTGCGAAAACACAGTTTCCCGGCAATTAAAAAAAAACTGTAGTGCCGAATTTTTTTCCCGTTTAATATGTTATGGGTACATATGAGTTCCGACTACTGGCAAATTTTCAACCCAAAAGTTTTAAAATTACGGCTAAAAACCCCGAAAAACAAAAAAACTTGTACCCCCCCTAGGGGGGCGGGAAATGGGTATATTTTGAATTTGACAAAACTGACGTGCGCGGGCTTACCAAATAAATATTTTTTAAACATTTCAACTCGATCCGACTCTTTTTCTTAATACTATAGCCAGTAAAAGTTCTAACTTAAAAACTCGTACGGTTTTTTTTTTGTTTTTTTCAACTTTCGTCTGTGAAGACTTAAATTTTTTCAACTTTTACCCCCCCAAAGTACAAACTAGACAAAATTTGTGATTTATAGAGTTGCTATTCGAAGGAATTGGTCTAGTATTAAAAAAGTTACAGTGTATACAGCGAAAAAAAAAGCCCACATCAGAGTAAAACCAATACCTTCTCGCTTTGCATCGAAGCTAAAACATTTTTCTGGATTTTTGTGTAAAAGACATCAAAAGTGGTCAAATTATATGTTTTTTGGGTCGGTGATTACGAATTTAATATCAGTTCTCAATTTTAATCATCCGGAAAGAACTTAAGTAAAAAAAAAAAAAAAGTTGAATTTGTGTAAACTTTAAGTCAAGAGTGGTACTTGAGCACAAAACCTAATAGTATCATTCTGCATAGATATAAATAAAATTGTTTTAATGATTTGATCAATTTTTTTTAAAGATTTTAAGTGTTTTTGTTAAAATATACATAATCTGCGAAAACACAGTTTCCCGGCAATTAAAAAAAAACTGTAGTGCCGAATTTTTTTCCCGTTTAATATGTTATGGGTACATATGAGTTCCGACTACTGGCAAATTTTCAACCCAAAAGTTTTAAAATTACGGCTAAAAACCCCGAAAAACAAAAAAACTTGTACCCCCCCTAGGGGGGCGGGAAATGGGTATATTTTGAATTTGACAAAACTGACGTGCGCGGGCTTACCAAATAAATATTTTTTAAACATTTCAACTCGATCCGACTCTTTTTCTTAATACTATAGCCAGTAAAAGTTCTAACTTAAAAACTCGTACGGTTTTTTTTTTGTTTTTTCAACTTTCGTCTGTGAAGACTTAAATTTTTTCAACTTTTACCCCCCCAAAGTACAAACTAGACAAAATTTGTGATTTATAGAGTTGCTATTCGAAGGAATTGGTCTAGTATTAAAAAAGTTACAGTGTATACAGCGAAAAAAAAAGCCCACATCAGAGTAAAACCAATACCTTCTCGCTTTGCATCGAAGCTAAAACATTTTTCTGGATTTTTGTGTAAAAGACATCAAAAGTGGTCAAATTATATGTTTTTTGGGTCGGTGATTACGAATTTAATATCAGTTCTCAATTTTAATCATCCGGAAAGAACTTAAGTAAAAAAAAAAAAAAAAGTTGAATTTGTGTAAACTTTAAGTCAAGAGTGGTACTTGAGCACAAAACCTAATAGTATCATTCTGCATAGATATAAATAAAATTGTTTTAATGATTTGATCAATTTTTTTTAAAGATTTTAAGTGTTTTTGTTAAAATATACATAATCTGCGAAAACACAGTTTCCGGCAATTAAAAAAAAACTGTAGTGCCGAATTTTTTTCCCGTTTAATATGTTATGGGTACATATGAGTTCCGACTACTGGCAAATTTTCAACCCAAAAGTTTTAAAATTACGGCTAAAAACCCCGAAAAACAAAAAAACTTGTACCCCCCTAGGGGGGCGGGAAATGGGTATATTTTGAATTTGACAAAACTGACGTGCGCGGGCTTACCAAATAAATATTTTTTAAACATTTCAACTCGATCCGACTCTTTTTCTTAATACTATAGCCAGTAAAAGTTCTAACTTAAAAACTCGTACGGTTTTTTTTTTTGTTTTTTCAACTTTCGTCTGTGAAGACTTAAATTTTTTCAACTTTTACCCCCCCAAAGTACAAACTAGACAAAATTTGTGATTTATAGAGTTGCTATTCGAAGGAATTGGTCTAGTATTAAAAAAGTTACAGTGTATACAGCGAAAAAAAAAGCCCACATCAGAGTAAAACCAATACCTTCTCGCTTTGCATCGAAGCTAAAACATTTTTCTGGATTTTTGTGTAAAAGACATCAAAAGTGGTCAAATTATATGTTTTTTGGGTCGGTGATTACGAATTTAATATCAGTTCTCAATTTTAATCATCCGGAAAGAACTTAAGTAAAAAAAAAAAAAAAAGTTGAATTTGTGTAAACTTTAAGTCAAGAGTGGTACTTGAGCACAAAACCTAATAGTATCATTCTGCATAGATATAAATAAAATTGTTTTAATGATTTGATCAATTTTTTTTAAAGATTTTAAGTGTTTTTGTTAAAATATACATAATCTGCGAAAACACAGTTTCCCGGCAATTAAAAAAAAACTGTAGTGCCGAATTTTTTTCCCGTTTAATATGTTATGGGTACATATGAGTTCCGACTACTGGCAAATTTTCAACCCAAAAGTTTTAAAATTACGGCTAAAAACCCCGAAAAACAAAAAAACTTGTACCCCCCCTAGGGGGGCGGGAAATGGGTATATTTTGAATTTGACAAAACTGACGTGCGCGGGCTTACCAAATAAATATTTTTTAAACATTTCAACTCGATCCGACTCTTTTTCTTAATACTATAGCCAGTAAAAGTTCTAACTTAAAAACTCGTACGGTTTTTTTTTTGTTTTTTCAACTTTCGTCTGTGAAGACTTAAATTTTTTCAACTTTTACCCCCCCAAAGTACAAACTAGACAAAATTTGTGATTTATAGAGTTGCTATTCGAAGGAATTGGTCAAGTATTAAAAAAGTTACAGTGTATACAGCGAAAAAAAAAGCCCACATCAGAGTAAAACCAATACCTTCTCGCTTTGCATCGAAGCTAAAACATTTTTCTGGATTTTTGTGTAAAAGACATCAAAAGTGGTCAAATTATATGTTTTTTGGGTCGGTGATTACGAATTTAATATCAGTTCTCAATTTTAATCATCCGGAAAGAACTTAAGTAAAAAAAAAAAAAAAGTTGAATTTGTGTAAACTTTAAGTCAAGAGTGGTACTTGAGCACAAAACCTAATAGTATCATTCTGCATAGATATAAATAAAATTGTTTTAATGATTTGATCAATTTTTTTTAAAGATTTTAAGTGTTTTTGTTAAAATATACATAATCTGCGAAAACACAGTTTCCCGGCAATTAAAAAAAAACTGTAGTGCCGAATTTTTTTCCCGTTTAATATGTTATGGGTACATATGAGTTCCGACTACTGGCAAATTTTCAACCCAAAAGTTTTAAAATTACGGCTAAAAACCCCGAAAAACAAAAAAACTTGTACCCCCCCTAGGGGGGCGGGAAATGGGTATATTTTGAATTTGACAAAACTGACGTGCGCGGGCTTACCAAATAAATATTTTTTAAACATTTCAACTCGATCCGACTCTTTTTCTTAATACTATAGCCAGTAAAAGTTCTAACTTAAAAACTCGTACGGTTTTTTTTTTGTTTTTTCAACTTTCGTCTGTGAAGACTTAAATTTTTTCAACTTTTACCCCCCCAAAGTACAAACTAGACAAAATTTGTGATTTATAGAGTTGCTATTCGAAGGAATTGGTCTAGTATTAAAAAAGTTACAGTGTATACAGCGAAAAAAAAAGCCCACATCAGAGTAAAACCAATACCTTCTCGCTTTGCATCGAAGCTAAAACATTTTTCTGGATTTTTGTGTAAAAGACATCAAAAGTGGTCAAATTATATGTTTTTTGGGTCGGTGATTACGAATTTAATATCAGTTCTCAATTTTAATCATCCGGAAAGAACTTAAGTAAAAAAAAAAAAAAAAGTTGAATTTGTGTAAACTTTAAGTCAAGAGTGGTACTTGAGCACAAAACCTAATAGTATCATTCTGCATAGATATAAATAAAATTGTTTTAATGATTTGATCAATTTTTTTTAAAGATTTTAAGTGTTTTTGTTAAAATATACATAATCTGCGAAAACACAGTTTCCGGCAATTAAAAAAAAACTGTAGTGCCGAATTTTTTTCCCGTTTAATATGTTATGGGTACATATGAGTTCCGACTACTGGCAAATTTTCAACCCAAAAGTTTTAAAATTACGGCTAAAAACCCCGAAAAACAAAAAAACTTGTACCCCCCCTAGGGGGGCGGGAAATGGGTATATTTTGAATTTGACAAAACTGACGTGCGCGGGCTTACCAAATAAATATTTTTTAAACATTTCAACTCGATCCGACTCTTTTTCTTAATACTATAGCCAGTAAAAGTTCTAACTTAAAAACTCGTACGGTTTTTTTTTTTGTTTTTTCAACTTTCGTCTGTGAAGACTTAAATTTTTTCAACTTTTACCCCCCCAAAGTACAAACTAGACAAAATTTGTGATTTATAGAGTTGCTATTCGAAGGAATTGGTCTAGTATTAAAAAAGTTACAGTGTATACAGCGAAAAAAAAAGCCCACATCAGAGTAAAACCAATACCTTCTCGCTTTGCATCGAAGCTAAAACATTTTTCTGGATTTTTGTGTAAAAGACATCAAAAGTGGTCAAATTATATGTTTTTTGGGTCGGTGATTACGAATTTAATATCAGTTCTCAATTTTAATCATCCGGAAAGAACTTAAGTAAAAAAAAAAAAAAAAGTTGAATTTGTGTAAACTTTAAGTCAAGAGTGGTACTTGAGCACAAAACCTAATAGTATCATTCTGCATAGATATAAATAAAATTGTTTTAATGATTTGATCAATTTTTTTTAAAGATTTTAAGTGTTTTTGTTAAAATATACATAATCTGCGAAAACACAGTTTCCCGGCAATTAAAAAAAAACTGTAGTGCCGAATTTTTTTCCCGTTTAATATGTTATGGGTACATATGAGTTCCGACTACTGGCAAATTTTCAACCCAAAAGTTTTAAAATTACGGCTAAAAACCCCGAAAAACAAAAAAACTTGTACCCCCCCTAGGGGGGCGGGAAATGGGTATATTTTGAATTTGACAAAACTGACGTGCGCGGGCTTACCAAATAAATATTTTTTAAACATTTCAACTCGATCCGACTCTTTTTCTTAATACTATAGCCAGTAAAAGTTCTAACTTAAAAACTCGTACGGTTTTTTTTTTTGTTTTTTCAACTTTCGTCTGTGAAGACTTAAATTTTTTCAACTTTTACCCCCCCAAAGTACAAACTAGACAAAATTTGTGATTTATAGAGTTGCTATTCGAAGGAATTGGTCTAGTATTAAAAAAGTTACAGTGTATACAGCGAAAAAAAAAGCCCACATCAGAGTAAAACCAATACCTTCTCGCTTTGCATCGAAGCTAAAACATTTTTCTGGATTTTTGTGTAAAAGACATCAAAAGTGGTCAAATTATATGTTTTTTGGGTCGGTGATTACGAATTTAATATCAGTTCTCAATTTTAATCATCCGGAAAGAACTTAAGTAAAAAAAAAAAAAAAAGTTGAATTTGTGTAAACTTTAAGTCAAGAGTGGTACTTGAGCACAAAACCTAATAGTATCATTCTGCATAGATATAAATAAAATTGTTTTAATGATTTGATCAATTTTTTTTAAAGATTTTAAGTGTTTTTGTTAAAATATACATAATCTGCGAAAACACAGTTTCCCGGCAATTAAAAAAAAACTGTAGTGCCGAATTTTTTTCCCGTTTAATATGTTATGGGTACATATGAGTTCCGACTACTGGCAAATTTTCAACCCAAAAGTTTTAAAATTACGGCTAAAAACCCCGAAAAACAAAAAAACTTGTACCCCCCCTAGGGGGGCGGGAAATGGGTATATTTTGAATTTGACAAAACTGACGTGCGCGGGCTTACCAAATAAATATTTTTTAAACATTTCAACTCGATCCGACTCTTTTTCTTAATACTATAGCCAGTAAAAGTTCTAACTTAAAAACTCGTACGGTTTTTTTTTTGTTTTTTCAACTTTCGTCTGTGAAGACTTAAATTTTTTCAACTTTTACCCCCCCAAAGTACAAACTAGACAAAATTTGTGATTTATAGAGTTGCTATTCGAAGGAATTGGTCAAGTATTAAAAAAGTTACAGTGTATACAGCGAAAAAAAAAGCCCACATCAGAGTAAAACCAATACCTTCTCGCTTTGCATCGAAGCTAAAACATTTTTCTGGATTTTTGTGTAAAAGACATCAAAAGTGGTCAAATTATATGTTTTTTGGGTCGGTGATTACGAATTTAATATCAGTTCTCAATTTTAATCATCCGGAAAGAACTTAAGTAAAAAAAAAAAAAAAAGTTGAATTTGTGTAAACTTTAAGTCAAGAGTGGTACTTGAGCACAAAACCTAATAGTATCATTCTGCATAGATATAAATAAAATTGTTTTAATGATTTGATCAATTTTTTTTAAAGATTTTAAGTGTTTTTGTTAAAATATACATAATCTGCGAAAACACAGTTTCCCGGCAATTAAAAAAAAACTGTAGTGCCGAATTTTTTTCCCGTTTAATATGTTATGGGTACATATGAGTTCCGACTACTGGCAAATTTTCAACCCAAAAGTTTTAAAATTACGGCTAAAAACCCCGAAAAACAAAAAAACTTGTACCCCCCCTAGGGGGGCGGGAAATGGGTATATTTTGAATTTGACAAAACTGACGTGCGCGGGCTTACCAAATAAATATTTTTTAAACATTTCAACTCGATCCGACTCTTTTTCTTAATACTATAGCCAGTAAAAGTTCTAACTTAAAAACTCGTACGGTTTTTTTTTTTGTTTTTTCAACTTTCGTCTGTGAAGACTTAAATTTTTTCAACTTTTACCCCCCCAAAGTACAAACTAGACAAAATTTGTGATTTATAGAGTTGCTATTCGAAGGAATTGGTCTAGTATTAAAAAAGTTACAGTGTATACAGCGAAAAAAAAAGCCCACATCAGAGTAAAACCAATACCTTCTCGCTTTGCATCGAAGCTAAAACATTTTTCTGGATTTTTGTGTAAAAGACATCAAAAGTGGTCAAATTATATGTTTTTTGGGTCGGTGATTACGAATTTAATATCAGTTCTCAATTTTAATCATCCGGAAAGAACTTAAGTAAAAAAAAAAAAAAAGTTGAATTTGTGTAAACTTTAAGTCAAGAGTGGTACTTGAGCACAAAACCTAATAGTATCATTCTGCATAGATATAAATAAAATTGTTTTAATGATTTGATCAATTTTTTTTAAAGATTTTAAGTGTTTTTGTTAAAATATACATAATCTGCGAAAACACAGTTTCCCGGCAATTAAAAAAAAACTGTAGTGCCGAATTTTTTTCCCGTTTAATATGTTATGGGTACATATGAGTTCCGACTACTGGCAAATTTTCAACCCAAAAGTTTTAAAATTACGGCTAAAAACCCCGAAAAACAAAAAAACTTGTACCCCCCCTAGGGGGGCGGGAAATGGGTATATTTTGAATTTGACAAAACTGACGTGCGCGGGCTTACCAAATAAATATTTTTTAAACATTTCAACTCGATCCGACTCTTTTTCTTAATACTATAGCCAGTAAAAGTTCTAACTTAAAAACTCGTACGGTTTTTTTTTTGTTTTTTCAACTTTCGTCTGTGAAGACTTAAATTTTTTCAACTTTTACCCCCCCAAAGTACAAACTAGACAAAATTTGTGATTTATAGAGTTGCTATTCGAAGGAATTGGTCTAGTATTAAAAAAGTTACAGTGTATACAGCGAAAAAAAAAAGCCCACATCAGAGTAAAACCAATACCTTCTCGCTTTGCATCGAAGCTAAAACATTTTTCTGGATTTTTGTGTAAAAGACATCAAAAGTGGTCAAATTATATGTTTTTTGGGTCGGTGATTACGAATTTAATATCAGTTCTCAATTTTAATCATCCGGAAAGAACTTAAGTAAAAAAAAAAAAAAAAGTTGAATTTGTGTAAACTTTAAGTCAAGAGTGGTACTTGAGCACAAAACCTAATAGTATCATTCTGCATAGATATAAATAAAATTGTTTTAATGATTTGATCAATTTTTTTTAAAGATTTTAAGTGTTTTTGTTAAAATATACATAATCTGCGAAAACACAGTTTCCCGGCAATTAAAAAAAAACTGTAGTGCCGAATTTTTTTCCCGTTTAATATGTTATGGGTACATATGAGTTCCGACTACTGGCAAATTTTCAACCCAAAAGTTTTAAAATTACGGCTAAAAACCCCGAAAAACAAAAAAACTTGTACCCCCCCTAGGGGGGCGGGAAATGGGTATATTTTGAATTTGACAAAACTGACGTGCGCGGGCTTACCAAATAAATATTTTTTAAACATTTCAACTCGATCCGACTCTTTTTCTTAATACTATAGCCAGTAAAAGTTCTAACTTAAAAACTCGTACGGTTTTTTTTTTGTTTTTTCAACTTTCGTCTGTGAAGACTTAAATTTTTTCAACTTTTACCCCCCCAAAGTACAAACTAGACAAAATTTGTGATTTATAGAGTTGCTATTCGAAGGAATTGGTCTAGTATTAAAAAAGTTACAGTGTATACAGCGAAAAAAAAAGCCCACATCAGAGTAAAACCAATACCTTCTCGCTTTGCATCGAAGCTAAAACATTTTTCTGGATTTTTGTGTAAAAGACATCAAAAGTGGTCAAATTATATGTTTTTTGGGTCGGTGATTACGAATTTAATATCAGTTCTCAATTTTAATCATCCGGAAAGAACTTAAGTAAAAAAAAAAAAAAAGTTGAATTTGTGTAAACTTTAAGTCAAGAGTGGTACTTGAGCACAAAACCTAATAGTATCATTCTGCATAGATATAAATAAAATTGTTTTAATGATTTGATCAATTTTTTTTAAAGATTTTAAGTGTTTTTGTTAAAATATACATAATCTGCGAAAACACAGTTTCCCGGCAATTAAAAAAAAACTGTAGTGCCGAATTTTTTTCCCGTTTAATATGTTATGGGTACATATGAGTTCCGACTACTGGCAAATTTTCAACCCAAAAGTTTTAAAATTACGGCTAAAAACCCCGAAAAACAAAAAAACTTGTACCCCCCCTAGGGGGGCGGGAAATGGGTATATTTTGAATTTGACAAAACTGACGTGCGCGGGCTTACCAAATAAATATTTTTTAAACATTTCAACTCGATCCGACTCTTTTTCTTAATACTATAGCCAGTAAAAGTTCTAACTTAAAAACTCGTACGGTTTTTTTTTTGTTTTTTCAACTTTCGTCTGTGAAGACTTAAATTTTTTCAACTTTTACCCCCCCAAAGTACAAACTAGACAAAATTTGTGATTTATAGAGTTGCTATTCGAAGGAATTGGTCTAGTATTAAAAAAGTTACAGTGTATACAGCGAAAAAAAAAGCCCACATCAGAGTAAAACCAATACCTTCTCGCTTTGCATCGAAGCTAAAACATTTTTCTGGATTTTTGTGTAAAAGACATCAAAAGTGGTCAAATTATATGTTTTTTGGGTCGGTGATTACGAATTTAATATCAGTTCTCAATTTTAATCATCCGGAAAGAACTTAAGTAAAAAAAAAAAAAAAAGTTGAATTTGTGTAAACTTTAAGTCAAGAGTGGTACTTGAGCACAAAACCTAATAGTATCATTCTGCATAGATATAAATAAAATTGTTTTAATGATTTGATCAATTTTTTTTAAAGATTTTAAGTGTTTTTGTTAAAATATACATAATCTGCGAAAACACAGTTTCCCGGCAATTAAAAAAAAACTGTAGTGCCGAATTTTTTTCCCGTTTAATATGTTATGGGTACATATGAGTTCCGACTACTGGCAAATTTTCAACCCAAAAGTTTTAAAATTACGGCTAAAAACCCCGAAAAACAAAAAAACTTGTACCCCCCCTAGGGGGGCGGGAAATGGGTATATTTTGAATTTGACAAAACTGACGTGCGCGGGCTTACCAAATAAATATTTTTTAAACATTTCAACTCGATCCGACTCTTTTTCTTAATACTATAGCCAGTAAAAGTTCTAACTTAAAAACTCGTACGGTTTTTTTTTTTGTTTTTTCAACTTTCGTCTGTGAAGACTTAAATTTTTTCAACTTTTACCCCCCCAAAGTACAAACTAGACAAAATTTGTGATTTATAGAGTTGCTATTCGAAGGAATTGGTCTAGTATTAAAAAAGTTACAGTGTATACAGCGAAAAAAAAAGCCCACATCAGAGTAAAACCAATACCTTCTCGCTTTGCATCGAAGCTAAAACATTTTTCTGGATTTTTGTGTAAAAGACATCAAAAGTGGTCAAATTATATGTTTTTTGGGTCGGTGATTACGAATTTAATATCAGTTCTCAATTTTAATCATCCGGAAAGAACTTAAGTAAAAAAAAAAAAAAAGTTGAATTTGTGTAAACTTTAAGTCAAGAGTGGTACTTGAGCACAAAACCTAATAGTATCATTCTGCATGGATATAAATAAAATTGTTTTAATGATTTGATCAATTTTTTTTAAAGATTTTAGGTGTTTTTGTTAAAATATACATAATCTGCGAAAACACAGTTTTCCGGCAATTAAAAAAAAACTGTAGTGCCGAATTTTTCTCCCGTTTAATATGTTATGGGTACATATGAGTTCCGACTACTGGCAAATTTTCAACCCAAAAGTTTTAAAATTACGGCTAAAAACCCCGAAAAACAAAAAAACTTGTACCCCCCCTAGGGGGGCGGGAAATGGGTATATTTTGAATTTGACAAAACTGACGTGCGCGGGCATACCAAATAAATATTTTTTAAACATTTCAACTCGATCCGACTCTTTTTCTTAATACTATAGCCAGTAAAAGTTCTAACTTAAAAACTCGTACGGTTTTTTTTTTGTTTTTTTCAACTTTCGTCTGTGAAGACTTAAATTTTTTCAACTTTTACCCCCCCAAAGTACAAACTAGACAAAATTTGTGATTTATAGAGTTGCTATTCGAAGGAATTGGTCAAGTATTAAAAAAGTTACAGTGTATACAGCGAAAAAAAAAGCCCACATCAGAGTAAAACCAATACCTTCTCGCTTTGCATCGAAGCTAAAACATTTTTCTGGATTTTTGTGTAAAAGACATCAAAAGTGGTCAAATTATATGTTTTTTGGGTCGGTGATTACGAATTTAATATCAGTTCTCAATTTTAATCATCCGGAAAGAACTTAAGTAAAAAAAAAAAAAAAAGTTGAATTTGTGTAAACTTTAAGTCAAGAGTGGTACTTGAGCACAAAACCTAATAGTATCATTCTGCATGGATATAAATAAAATTGTTTTAATGATTTGATCAATTTTTTTTAAAGATTTTAAGTGTTTTTGTTAAAATATACATAATCTGCGAAAACACAGTTTCCCGGCAATTAAAAAAAAACTGTAGTGCCGAATTTTTTTCCCGTTTAATATGTTATGGGTACATATGAGTTCCGACTACTGGCAAATTTTCAACCCAAAAGTTTTAAAATTACGGCTAAAAACCCCGAAAAACAAAAAAACTTGTACCCCCCCTAGGGGGGCGGGAAATGGGTATATTTTGAATTTGACAAAACTGACGTGCGCGGGCTTACCAAATAAATATTTTTTAAACATTTCAACTCGATCCGACTCTTTTTCTTAATACTATAGCCAGTAAAAGTTCTAACTTAAAAACTCGTACGGTTTTTTTTTTGTTTTTTCAACTTTCGTCTGTGAAGACTTAAATTTTTTCAACTTTTACCCCCCCAAAGTACAAACTAGACAAAATTTGTGATTTATAGAGTTGCTATTCGAAGGAATTGGTCTAGTATTAAAAAAGTTACAGTGTATACAGCGAAAAAAAAAGCCCACATCAGAGTAAAACCAATACCTTCTCGCTTTGCATCGAAGCTAAAACATTTTTCTGGATTTTTGTGTAAAAGACATCAAAAGTGGTCAAATTATATGTTTTTTGGGTCGGTGATTACGAATTTAATATCAGTTCTCAATTTTAATCATCCGGAAAGAACTTAAGTAAAAAAAAAAAAAAAAGTTGAATTTGTGTAAACTTTAAGTCAAGAGTGGTACTTGAGCACAAAACCTAATAGTATCATTCTGCATGGATATAAATAAAATTGTTTTAATGATTTGATCAATTTTTTTTAAAGATTTTAAGTGTTTTTGTTAAAATATACATAATCTGCGAAAACACGGTTTCCCGGCAATTAAAAAAAAACTGTAGTGCCGAATTTTTTTCCCGTTTAATATGTTATGGGTACATATGAGTTCCGACTACTGGCAAATTTTCAACCCAAAAGTTTTAAAATTACGGCTAAAAACCCCGAAAAACAAAAAAACTTGTACCCCCCCTAGGGGGGCGGGAAATGGGTATATTTTGAATTTGACAAAACTGACGTGCGCGGGCTTACCAAATAAATATTTTTTAAACATTTCAACTCGATCCGACTCTTTTTCTTAATACTATAGCCAGTAAAAGTTCTAACTTAAAAACTCGTACGGTTTTTTTTTTGTTTTTTCAACTTTCGTCTGTGAAGACTTAAATTTTTTCAACTTTTACCCCCCCAAAGTACAAACTAGACAAAATTTGTGATTTATAGAGTTGCTATTCGAAGGAATTGGTCAAGTATTAAAAAAGTTACAGTGTATACAGCGAAAAAAAAAGCCCACATCAGAGTAAAACCAATACCTTCTCGCTTTGCATCGAAGCTAAAACATTTTTCTGGATTTTTGTGTAAAAGACATCAAAAGTGGTCAAATTATATGTTTTTTGGGTCGGTGATTACGAATTTAATATCAGTTCTCAATTTTAATCATCCGGAAAGAACTTAAGTAAAAAAAAAAAAAAAGTTGAATTTGTGTAAACTTTAAGTCAAGAGTGGTACTTGAGCACAAAACCTAATAGTATCATTCTGCATGGATATAAATAAAATTGTTTTAATGATTTGATCAATTTTTTTTAAAGATTTTAAGTGTTTTTGTTAAAATATACATAATCTGCGAAAACACAGTTTCCGGCAATTAAAAAAAAACTGTAGTGCCGAATTTTTTTCCCGTTTAATATGTTATGGGTACATATGAGTTCCGACTACTGGCAAATTTTCAACCCAAAAGTTTTAAAATTACGGCTAAAAACCCCGAAAAACAAAAAAACTTGTACCCCCCCTAGGGGGGCGGGAAATGGGTATATTTTGAATTTGACAAAACTGACGTGCGCGGGCTTACCAAATAAATATTTTTTAAACATTTCAACTCGATCCGACTCTTTTTCTTAATACTATAGCCAGTAAAAGTTCTAACTTAAAAACTCGTACGGTTTTTTTTTTGTTTTTTCAACTTTCGTCTGTGAAGACTTAAATTTTTTCAACTTTTACCCCCCCAAAGTACAAACTAGACAAAATTTGTGATTTATAGAGTTGCTATTCGAAGGAATTGGTCTAGTATTAAAAAAGTTACAGTGTATACAGCGAAAAAAAAAGCCCACATCAGAGTAAAACCAATACCTTCTCGCTTTGCATCGAAGCTAAAACATTTTTCTGGATTTTTGTGTAAAAGACATCAAAAGTGGTCAAATTATATGTTTTTTGGGTCGGTGATTACGAATTTAATATCAGTTCTCAATTTTAATCATCCGGAAAGAACTTAAGTAAAAAAAAAAAAAAAAGTTGAATTTGTGTAAACTTTAAGTCAAGAGTGGTACTTGAGCACAAAACCTAATAGTATCATTCTGCATGGATATAAATAAAATTGTTTTAATGATTTGATCAATTTTTTTTTAAAGATTTTAAGTGTTTTTGTTAAAATATACATAATCTGCGAAAACACGGTTTTCCGGCAATTAAAAAAAAACTGTAGTGCCGAATTTTTTCCCGTTTAATATGTTATGGGTACATATGAGTTCCGACTACTGGCAAATTTTCAACCCAAAAGTTTTAAAATTACGGCTAAAAACCCCGAAAAACAAAAAAACTTGTACCCCCCCTAGGGGGGCGGGAAATGGGTATATTTTGAATTTGACAAAACTGACGTGCGCGGGCTTACCAAATAAATATTTTTTAAACATTTCAACTCGATCCGACTCTTTTTCTTGATACTATAGCCAGTAAAAGTTCTAACTTAAAAACTCGTACGGTTTTTTTTTTGTTTTTTCAACTTTCGTCTGTGAAGACTTAAATTTTTTCAACTTTTACCCCCCCAAAGTACAAACTAGACAAAATTTGTGATTTATAGAGTTGCTATTCGAAGGAATTGGTCTAGTATTAAAAAAGTTACAGTGTATACAGCGAAAAAAAAAGCCCACATCAGAGTAAAACCAATACCTTCTCGCTTTGCATCGAAGCTAAAATAATAGTCTGGTCAATCTTTTTTTTTTTTTTACTAAAGTGATGAACGCTGCTGGATCGGTCATTGATATCATACAAGATTATCATGTTTATCGGTTATTTGTCCTGTTATGTCTTGAAAATAATAATAAAAATAAAAACTGTGAAAATGTTCTGTGTATTTGCAATTCATATTGATTAAGAGGATTGGAAGAGGGCGGTTTTTAAAGAGTATAATATATAAGAAAAAGTGGTTTTAATGAAATCAAAATTCCATTTCCGACTTGACTTAGTAGAGTAGACCTTCATGTAACTGTTACACTAAAAACGGACCGTCCGGGTAGTGGGAAATGTTGTCAGGTTTCGAAAACGTCGAAAAACCGACCGCTTTCAATGGCCTTAATAATTTGATATTTAAAATATATTCCGTAGTTTTAAGAACTCAAATTGTCTGTGACCATACATCGATTGATGTAGTTTTACTTGCAGAGGGGGGGGGGGGGTTAAGAGAAGAAAAATTAAAAATTAAATAACTCAGCTATTCGTCCGGTAACAAAACCATACTTCTCCGACGACAAACGCGCGTTTCATCCCCTTTTACCTCGTTGTAAAAATGTATTACCATTGTCAAACGAAATTATTATTCTTTGTTGACATTTTTTTCAAAGCTAAACCAATGCAATTACTCCAACCGTCGTATTCAATCGCAATGTTCGCCTCGGCAGCCTTGGCATTACGCGCTCACTTGCCGCCTTTGCCACCTGTAATAAATAATCAATACAGGATTTTGTCGCTGAAGTGTGCGCACTGGTACTATCTTTAGCCGCCGCACCCCAGCGCTGTAGCAGACATGATCGATTGCAGCATCCCTTGTGCAACCACCACTCCAAGCCGGCTCAGTCTTGTCCGTTGCTTGGCGAAACTCGACGTGGACTTGCGAGACAAAGTTATGGAAAGCAAAATCATATGCGTACCAGGTAAGACGTATTTTGTTATTGAATTTTTTACCTTATTTATTAAAGGCTTCGCGCGCCACGCAGAGCACTTAAAACGTGTTAAATCTTTAATAAAAAATCTCTAAAAAAAACCTAAAAACTACGCAGGTATTTAAACTGCACCGTCGCGGGTTCGCACCGAGAATTAGCTACGTTATTTAATTTTTTTTCTTCTACTGTACAGGGTGGTTACAAAAGAATACCGCAGCTTTCGGTATCTTATTCATTTGTAATCGTCCTGTATTCATAATTATTTATTACCATTGCTATTGTTGTAATTATAGTCATTAACGCGACGGCTTGACAAACGTGCCGGAATAACACCGCTATCCTGTAAAATTGCCATTTTCTTAATGCAGCTTTAAAAAAAAAAAAATGAATTAGTCGAATTAAAATGTATATATTATATTTAATGCTGATTTATAATACTTTAAAACTGCTTTGTTGTATGTATATGTGTATTGACTTGAACACTATTGAATAATATTGATTATATATTTAGTAATAAGTAATGAAATATGATAAATAATAATAACACAGCGTCACGCGTTCCTCACAAATATACAAGGGCCAAGGCTATATATACTGAGTACAAAAATGTATGTATTTAACATTGTTGCTGCTCTTTATGGAATTTTCCATACTTTCTTGTTGCACAACATTTCAAATGCTGCAATCTGGTTTTCCTAACCATCTTTCAATGTACCTACTACTAGCCATACTAGCAGCTTGTTATTTTGACATAAATATGTCTAATGGCTGGGGGTCTCTTAAAACTATAAATCATGTTTATCATTCAACGTGTTTCCTTCAATGGAAAAACTAACCATAAAATAGCAGCTTATTATTTTCTTTTTGAGACTTAATTTCTGTCTTTTAATTTAGTACTGTTGTATAGATTCCGCTTTTCAAACTAGCTAACTAAACTAGCTAACTCCTTAAACATGTTTTACACGCAAAATAAAAGTGGCGATATGACGTTTTGAAGTATGCTTTTTGGCTTTTTTTATATTAATAGTACTCGTATATGTTAGCTTTGATGCAAAGCTGAGAAGGTATTGTTCTTACAGTAATGTATTAAAATTTTTTCATCTACACTCTGGACTTTTATCTGGCGATATCTTTTAAATTAAAACACTGGACCGAATTTTTCATTTAGCAAGGACCCGTAGCCTTCAAAATCGAGAACAACACTTTAAGCATTTACAACATTTTCATTATTAAGTTATGGAACGCTTTGAAAAATGGTCGAATTTGTGCAGGATACTCTTTAGATATAGTACTACCTAAGAGTTGAAAGCTTTATATATATATTTAGTTATTTTAGATGTAGTTTTTGGACTCGGGTCTGAACCTTTGTCAAAAACCTTAAAAACGATTCCAATGACAATAATTTCAACAAAATTCAATATTGTTTCTATTATTGTTATACCACCTGTTGATGTTTACTTGTTGCGGTTAAAGTTGATAAAGTTTAGCCTTTGTACTGTCCAACTTGGCGTGAAAACGGCGACACCGATTTCGGTGCGGTTTTTTGATAATTATCTTTGAAGTCCGCATTGTTTTTTAGACTTTATTTAAGCCCATTGGTGCAACTAGAAGGAGGGAAGAGGTTAGGGAGTTCAAAACTCGTTCAGGCTTTAAAAAAAATGTCAGCAACCAATCAGGCACAGTCTCCGAGTAAGGTTTATAATATTTAATTCAATTCTGAAGGAGATTTCAGAGTTTTCAAAAGGTCTGAACTTCCTTGCCCGCTCCGCCCCCCCCCCCTATCTCTCTAGTTGCGCCAATAGACGTAAACCCTCAAAAATTCCTCATAAATATTATGAAAAGATTATAAAATATCAGACAAGAGGTTAACAAATACTAATTGGCTTATTTTTATACAAATATTGCTGAGGGGGTGTTTATAAGCATAGTCACGGTCAACTGCATTGGCGTTTGTAAAAGTAAACTAAGCTCAATTTTGGTATTTAACATTTTGGTAATACTTTTTTGTCAAAGTTAAATAATTATATATAGTTACACATGAAAAGGACATTTAACGGGAAATACAAATTACAAGTAATACTAATGCAAATATTTTGGTTGACTCCGAGTTAGATGGTAGATCTCAGTGGTCTAGTCAGGTTTTTCCATTATTTTTTAAACTTTGCATTATTTGTCAAAAGTTGAATGATTGTAAATACTACTACTAATGCTTTAACACCGTATGTAAAACCAGGATGTAACACCTAGTTTTCAATATTTTAAATTTAGGCTTGTACACAGGGTGATCCAATATATATACATTAGGGTGGTCCTTAGTTATAGATAAAGAATTTTTTTAAAAAGTTTTTCATTGGGCTACCCCACCATTTTGTTCATCACTATGAAAAAAAAATTTGGGTAGAATTTGATTTTGATAACTCACCCCATCACGTGCCGCAAGGGGTTGAAAAATGACCAAATGGGGTAGTTTTATAGTTTTTCGGGTTTAAGTAGAAAGCTATTGCATTTAGCATAAAATTACAAATCAACTTTATGATAGATCATTAAATTCTCTATAAAAAAGATTCCTATACATTTTTCAAAAAATGCATTATTGTCCAAGAAAAAAATAAAACATACCTTTTTCATTTATTTGGAAAAACTTGTTTTCTACGGTTATTTAAATATGTTTGATGAACGATTGGAAATAGAGTAAAACGCTTTTAATTCATTTTATACAAAATTAAATTTCCTACAAAATAGATTATTAGGAAAAATGTCATACGATCCACCATTTTTTATTTAAAGATCGTTTAAACAAATATATTGTGAAAAACGAAAATTATCGTTAGAAAAAAAATACAGAAATCGACCCGGGAACAAAATAAAATAATCATATTTTTTCCTATAAAAAAATGTTTGTCTCTTCAAGTACCTACTGGCCGGTGGCTAGGTGCTATTTATAATATAACTTATTTAGTACATATATTTTATATAAATAAGTTTTGAAATACATATAGCCTGACAATGTCGGTATTGTATTATGGTGACGATACTTGTTGATCTAACGCTTGGACTTTCATCAATCGATATTAGACAAGGTAGCATTTAGTGTAATACTAATGATTGCTACAACTTGTTTATAATCTTCGTAAAGGTTCCATCGATAAGATATTATTTTACGTGCAACGACATCATTTACTGAATTTGAACCAGACTGGTTTCGTCGTTGATGCCGTAAAGTAATTCTTATTTAATAATTGTAATTACCTTTGTGAACTTCAGAAGAAATTAATAAGTGACTACAACAAAGTGTTAACAAAAGATGAGGATCAGAAACAATTTTTAATGCAAACCATATATGATTATCGTCGACGGTTTCCTGATGCTAAACGAAAAACATTAGAAAATGAATATTAACTTGGATAATGCTTTAATTTAATTATTCAAATAAAATATTGAAATTATATAGATATATTAAATTTAATTTTAACAAAATAATATTATATGTGATGTGTACAATAAAATAAATATTAGCTAAAATGTATTTGTTTTTTTTTTAAATAATAGGAAAAATATGATTATTTTATTTTGTTCCCGGGTCAATTTCTATATTTTTTTTTCTAACGATAATTTTCGTTTTTCACAATATATTTGTTTAAACGATCTTTAAATAAAAAATGGTTGATCGTATGAAATTTTTTCTAATAATCTATTTTGTAGGAAATTTAATTTTGTATAAAATGAATTGAAAGCGTTTTACTCTATTCCAATCGTTCATCAAACATATTTAAATAACCGTAGAAAACCAGTTTTTCCAAATAAATGAAAAAAGGTATGTTTTATTTTTTTTCTTGGACAATAATGCATTTTTTGAAAAATGTATAAGAATCTTTTTTATAGAGAATTTAATGATCTATCATAAAGTTGATTTGTAATTTTATGCTAAATGCAATAGCTTTCTACTTAAACCCGAAAAACTATAAAACTACCCCATTTGGTCATTTTTCAACCCCCTTGCGGCACGTGAAGGGAAGTGAGTTATCAAAACCAAATTCTACCCAAATTTTTTTTTCATAGTAATGAACAAAATGGTGGGGTAGCCCATTAAAGTTTTAAAAGTTCATAAATAAGAACCACCCTAATTT
>NW_026095871.1:0-8237 GCF_023614345.1 Adelges cooleyi
GCTAGTAAGTACTAATTGCATTTTTATTAATTTTTTTTTTTTTAACATTTTTTTATTTTCGTGTTTAGATTTGCTATAAACTATTAACCCCTAGGCTCATTTCATTAATAATATACTACAGAAATGGTACACCGTTTTGTAGTGATCAGTAATCGACCTAAATTTTGGCTCTTTTGGCCCAATATTTAAAAAGTTTCATTCGAAATCAGGAAAAGTAATCAAAAAAAATGTGTATATGTTTCAAATTAAAATACGATACACTATGTAAATCTTTGTAAAAAAAAAATAGTTTTTTTAATTTTATATGTTAAGGGACCCTACACTAGCATTTATAAAGGCGCATTGTAAATAGGCTATCTTTCACTAAAATTTAACATACATTTTTTAAACATACATACTACTATCAGAAAGAAGTATCTTTTTGATATTTTCAACATTTATAACGCAAATAGGATCAATTTTTGTACAAAAACACATGTTTCTACTTCAATTGTACTGCCCTTAAGAATACATCTATTTTAATTTTTAAAAAATCATTTGGGCTCTTCACAACATTTCCAAAGCATCGGTCGTAGCACAATTTTAAAATTATTTTCAGTCAATTAATTATTTCAATATAAAAAATTGCTATTTTTAACTTTTTTCAACTGAAATAATTAATTAACTAAAAATAGTTTTAAAATTGTGCCACGACCGTTGTCTTGAAAATGTTGTGAAGAATTCAAAAGTATTAAAAAAATGTAAATCGATGTATTCTTAAGGTATCGATATGAATAACGTACTAGTATAAAAACGCTTGATAATGGTCTAGGTGCCCAAGTTTTTTTACTACTTAACGTGTTCGCATATAAAAGACTTTGAAGTGTTATGTGTAAAACACACAACTGTTTCCATTTTATTTAGCGTTTTATTTTTTAAGTTTCGTATCGGTGTGACCAACATATGAGTAATAGCACACAGTACAGTGTTGGAAACAAAGAACCATAGCCTAAACATTCTTGTACACTTGTAAAAATAAAATATATTAGCGCACTGCAAAAGCTATAACGATTTTACTGTTGTTTTAACATAGAAGTTCAGGAGAATTCTACAAAAATTTCAAAGTTAGTAAGTAATTAATGTATTTTTATTAAGTTATTCTTATTTTCTATTTTTCTACTTTTGTGTTTAGATTTACAATCCTACCTAACCTAGCCTACCTACCAGTAATAATAAGTGGATAGATAAGATAATTTCACTAATAATATATCACAACATTTAACTTCGTTTTAGACGTGTAGCATGACTATAGATCAGAATCGAACCCATAATGTGCCTCATTTGGCACAATATTTAAAAAGTCTCATTCAAAATCAGAAAAATAATCAAAAAATATGTATATGTATTAACTTATGAAAATGAGCAATTTTTTTTTTATTTATAAAGTTTATAAAATATGTACATTTTTTTTTTTTTTTGATAATTTGAATAGTGCTCTATAAATATCATTATTTTAAAACTAATCAAAATTATTGTCAATTGGTATGAAATATTCTTTAGATTTGATACTTTCGAATAAAAACACTTCAAAAACTTCATTCAAAATAACACTAAGCATAATTTTAACTACAGATCAACTATATCAAAACATCGTTTTAGTGATTTAGAAGTTATCATTTTAAAACCAAAACCTTCTCGGCTTCGCATCGGTGCCAATAATTAATCGATAACTATGTCTAATACAAAAGGCTTTTATTTTTATTATTGTTTGCAGATAAAAATGAGACGTTTTTGTTTTTTTATATTATTCGTTGTGGTAGCTGTTTTAGCAGATGACCTCGGTAATTATTATTATTTATTTATTTATTTTTTACACTGACCTACTCGAGGTAAGTAAAAATGTAATTTTTATTTTTTTCGCAGATGATTATATAAGAGAGTTTAGAAAAACAAGTTAGTAATTTTATTTTATCATACCAATTTAAATTTAATTTTCAATATTTGCATATATTTATAACAGATAAACAAATCCGCGTTGCAGATAAGCATGGTATAATATACACTTATTATTAGAATTTATTTGTTACCTCAACTCATTATTTGTTTGTTCTAGTGCGTTTTCTACAGTTCATTAGAGAAACGGTTGGTGGAGATACACCGATGGGTAATTATAATTATTACAGTATTTGAAAGTGTTAAATTAGGTACATATCTCTTATACATTTATGTTATGTAAATTTTAGTGAAACTGTCGTATATGTTTGCTGCACCAGGTAATAATTCTTCTCAAATATATGGACATGTCTGCATATAGTTGTTTGATAATAATTACAAAATGTTCTCTTTAAAATTTCAGTTCGTAAAATAGTACCATTGCAAAGCGATGAAAGCATTGAAATTCACAAAGACATCCTGCAGCGTAACTATTCTTATAAATGTTAAATATAGAATCTTTACGTGTTTAGAATTATATGCATAGTTTATATAAATTCAGATTTATTATGTACTTACATGTTTATTTATATCTCAAGAAAATATATGCACAAATATTGTAACCATTAATTAAAATTATTTTATTTTTTTATTTTAGAACTTGTAGATTCCGAAATAGAATTACGAGCCGCAATAACTACCTTGTTAGGTAAATATAATAATTTGTAAATATACAATTTCAAAATTGTTGTAAATCATTGCCACATAAATGAAAATTTGATATGAGTTCTTAAATCTTAAAGCTTTATGTTTTCTTACTAAAAGTTTTGATAATTGTTCAAAGTATAATAATTTTTTAAACGGCTAATAACTAGTCCAAATAAATATTGTTTTGGATACTGTTATACATGAAATCTAAAATTGGTTTTTATTTTCTATACAATTAACACACATTTTTGTTAAAGGTGTCGATGTTCCTAAAAGAGGTAATTATGCATTTATTAGTTAATAGACAAAATACTGTTCTGAATTTGAAATATATTAACCAAATATGTGACAATAGGTGTATAGATCCGCTATAAGTTCATAAATAACAAAATAAAGATAAATGTACAAAATATAGAGGAATAATTTATTATGTTTTAATAATTCAAATTATATCATTAGCAATACACTTTCATAGTTTTTCTTGTTTTTTGAAAAATTTATTCAAACCTAGATTAGAACTGTATTAGCGTTTTGAGTTTTAACCGTCGGTCAAGACATATTATAACGCCGTCCAATAGCAGAAAGTAAATTAAATTTTAAATAAAAACCATCTGCTGTGCGTTTGCTTGCACCATTTTAAGATGGCGTCCCTATTTATTATTAAATAATGACGATTATAAAGTAGCATATTTTAATTTTATTTATGCTAATTTTGTTATTTGAAACTTTTTTTGTATCTGAACTCATAATTTGTTTGTACTAGGTGTAGTACGTACTGCAATGAGAAAAATGGGTTTGGACCCTAATCTTTCGAGAGGTAGTTATTATAAATATACAAAACATAAAAATGAAGCTTATAAAACCGTATTAATTGTGATATTAATAATGTACCGTCGATTTATGCAAATGAATTAGTGATATATCGTTGCTTAGCGAGACAATGCTGAATATAATGCATACGTTATAGGTTTAATTGTAAAAATAAAAATAAATTATTCAATGGCATATTTAAAACAAACTTTGCTATAATTTTAAAACATATTGCTTGGGACTAAAAAGTAGTTAGTATTTACTTGGCATATACTTATTTAAGTAATATATAAGTATAGAAAAATTACTCGCTACTAGTTCAACATAAGAACACTTAAATAAAAACTTAATTGTACTACATTAATAACACGAGCAATTATTACATTATTATTGTAATCAAGACGGTTTATAATTAAAATATACATATTTTTTTGACTCGTAGACGTAATCAGTGTAATGATTAGAGAAAGGAAAGACCTATTCCGTACTACTATAAATACAATTATATATGGAGCATCAAGTAAGTATTAATTAATTACTTTGAGGCATGAGTTAATGTGAATGTTTCAGAGGAATATATATTTTATTTGTATTGTTCTTCTACCAGTGCTAATAACTCGACATGGTCGGCATCAACATTGTTTTTAAAAATGGGTTTTTCAAAGTACCTTTACTTTGAAAAACGAAGAATAAAGAAAAATATTATATTATAACCAGATCAAGCTAAAAGTAGCTTTTTAGTGATGTCGTATTATAGAAAAGAAATAAATTAAGCATTTTATTGGATAGAAAATATAAATACAACTTTTTTGATATTTTAATAATTTTCCTAGTTCATATAATAAAACTATGGTTTTTCTTTTTAAAGGTGTATTTTATACAATTTCTATGACTAACAGATTATGAGATATGAGGTTAAATAAATGTAGTAACAAGTAAGTTAAGATTGGCAAATTTTTAAATATAACTTTTTTATTTTATAAGAACCAGGCCATGAAGATTTCGGTAATGTATACCTAATGTGTCGGTTAAAAGGTGTACTCAGAAGTATATTAGACCCATATTCTTTTGTAAAAGAAGCTGAAGTTGTTGGTGATGATTGTCGTCTAACTTTTAACAACAATATAACAATCACCAGCAGTGGCATTAGCAGTGACTCTATAACCTATACACCTCGTAATTATCATTCTATTATTTATTTTATTTTTTACACTTACCTACTCGATGTAATTATAATCTTTAAATAATTTTATGATTAACTATTTTTAGAGGACTATTTAACCTATATTGCCTTAGGAAGTTAGTAATTGTATTTTATCAAACAAATTTAACTCTAATTTTAAATATTTGCATATATTTATTTTTATTTATTTATTACAGATAGACAAATCGAACGGGTGGAATGTCGTGATGGTATAATATACACTTATTATTAGAATTTATTTGTTACATCAACTAATTATTTGTTTATTCTAGTGCGTTTGATACCGGTAATAAGACAACTTGTTCGCGGAGATACACCGATGTGTAATTATAACTATTAAAGTTTTTTAAAGTGTTAGGTTAGCATAACACTTCTGATACATTTATGTTATGCAAATTTTAGTGCAACTGTCGTGTATGTTTGCTGCACCAAGTAATAGTTTTTCTTAAATATATGGACGTGTCTGCACATAGTTGTTTGATATTAAGTATATAATGTTCTCGTATAAATTTCAGAATTAACAAGTGATTTATTAGTAAACGAGAATGAGAATGGTTTATACGGAGAAATACTGCGGCGTAATTATTACTCTTATAAATTTTAAATTTAGAATCTTTACATGTATAGACATACATGCTTAAATTATATAAATTCAGACTTATTTTGTACTTACATATTTATTTTTAGTTAAAAAAAAGATGTACAAAAATATTGTAAAATATTATTAAAACAATTTTTTTTTAATGAATGAACTTTTTTTTTAAATTTTAGAACTTGTACATTCTCAAGTGGAATTACAAATCCAAATAACTGACTTGTTAGGTAAATATAATAATTTGTAAAAATTTCGAAAAATAATTGTTTTTTTTTGTTTTTAAACAAAATAAATTAAAATTTGATATGAGTTCTTAAATCTCAAAGTTATATGTTTTCTTACTAAAAGTTTTAATAATTGTTCAAAGTATAATAATTATTCAAACGGCTAATAACTAGTCCAAATAAATATTGTTTTGGATACTGTTATAGATAAAATATAAAATTGGTTTTTATTTTCTATACAACTAACACAAATTTTTGTTAAAGGTGTCGATGTTCCTGAAATAGGTAATTATGCATTTATTAGTTAATAGACAGAATACTGTTCTGAATTTGAAATATATTAACCAAATTTGTGTCAATAGGTTTATAGATCCCATATTGCCATTTGCTTTTGTTATATTAAATATATATATAAATTGTTTAAAGGGTGTTTTTTACGGCTTTATTTATTTATTAGTTAACAGTAGCTAGTATTTACAAGGCCTATACTCTCTGTTCCAGAAAAAAGTTATTATTTTTTACAATTAACCCAAAGATTAATTGTTTGGCTTAATGATATACATGTTTTGTTACTGCCTTTAAAATACTATTCTAAATTCGACATATATTAATCAAATGTGTTCCGATAAGTTAGTGTTTCACTATTTATCATTAAATAATGACGATTATTAAGTTGCATATTTTGTTTTTATTTATGCTAATTTTATTATATGTAACTTTTTTGTAGCTAAACCCATATTTTATTTTTACTAGGGGACGTAAATTTAGACCCGTCTGACCCGTTGGCAGTTGAAAAGGAGAGAAAAACCCTATTCCGTGATTCTATAAAACTATCTATCAATGCTGCATTAAGTAAGTATTATATCAAATTGCAATAGTTTAATTTTTGTTATATGTATGTATATATATATATATGTATATATATGTGTATATATGTATTTAAACCTGTTATTGCCTGTCATAATTAAACAAAAATACTCATTTACTTTGAGGCAAGTGAAAATGTTGCAGAGGAATAAATATTTTATTGTTTTTCTGCCAGTTAAGTGCTGATAACTCGACATGGTCGACATCAATATTGTTTTTAAAAATGTTTTTTTTTTAAGTCCTTTTACTAAAAACGAAGAGTAAAGAAAAATATTATATTATAAACTTTTCAAACTAAAAGTAGCTTTTTAGTGATGTCGTTTTATAGAAAAGGTATAAATTAAGCATTTTCTTTGATAAAAAATATAAATTTAACGTTTTTGATATTTTAATAATTTTCCTAATTTATATAATTAAAACTATGGTTTCCTTTTTAAGGGTGTATTTTATACAATTTTGATGACTAATAGCATAATTGATATACGAGGTGTATAGTATATTTTATCTCCATTTGAAAAATGTATTGACTCAGATTAACAAAGCTGTACCATACGGATCATGTGTATATAGCATTAATCACGTGTAATAGTTACGCCTTACACACTGAATAAATGTAGTAACTAGTAAGTTAAGATTGGCAAATTTTTAAACATACCTTTTTTATTTTTTAAGGACCAGGCCATGAAGATTTTGGCGATTATAAACTAATGTGTCGGCTAAAAGGTATATACAGAAGTATATTAGACCCAGATTCTTTTGTAAAAGAAGTTGAAGTTGTTGGTGAAGAGTGTCATCTTAAAGAAATGAACAATACTGTACACGTAGTCAGTTGCATTGGGAAAGCAGTATGAGACCAATAAGAAATACAACATTAATATAGTAAAAAGTATTCACCTTCTTCTGAATTATTATAATTTAGGTCAGAAATCGTACAGTTAACTCATTAAAGATTATACAGTAATATTGTTATTATATTTGAATAATTGTTCCCAACTACACTTGTATCCAAATTATAAAATGTAATGTATCTTACAATAAATCATTTTACTTACTGATTATAAACTCATTTGATGCTTTTTACCTGTACACAGATTCAATTCGAAGTGGTTTGGAAAATAGTCTAATTTCTTTTAATCATCCTTTATAATAGCCTATTATAATACATTCAAGCCCTATGTCTGAGCCACTAGTCTTCATAGTTTATAGTTGCATTTTATTCGACGTTATTTATTTATAGCAAATTTAGTTCATTCTGCAATGCGGAGCTGACAAGGTACTTTTGCATTTTATTTTCGGTTAGTCTCTTTTTGTATATTAAATTCTTCTGAGGAAAAAAAATGTTAAGCAATTTGTACAACTAAGAAATGAAAAAAGTAATCACGAAAATGTTAAGAATAAACGACTTTTGGATTTGGTAGTGGCGCAGTAAGTAGGCAAAACAAGTACATGCATGTAAACTGTAAAGAAGATTGGAGTTAAACATTTTTACAGCAACAACAGATTGTAGTGAAAAAATATTCTATTTGTGAGTTGATTGAATAAATAATATACACATTGAATGCTGTTAATTGCGAAGAAAGTCTTGACAGCTGTCAAGATTAATTGTATAACTTTTATTTTAATAATTTAGGAACATTACTAAACAATTGTTATTATGTAATGTATTGCTACTGTTTTTGGACACATGGACAAGTATTAATAACACAGCCGGATCGATTCAAAATATTAACATAAAATAATGAATTATATGGTAGTAAATCATTTTGGCGAATTTTTATAATATTACATTTTTTAATAAAATTCTGAACTCCTCAACGTGTGTAAGACATGTCATAACTAAAGCTTAGTCTCTAGTCATCAAGTTTTCTAAACGTTTTCATGAAGGGACAAATTTCTATTTGGGTACTTCAGAGTACAC